>NC_056743.1:488685694-488783194 GCF_019279795.1 Protopterus annectens | reverse complement strand
AAACAGCCAATAAGGGATCGCCCATATCTGAGCAGAATAGTAATTTTCGATAGTATAATGATCTGCTCAGAGTATATGGCTGTTCTGTGACTTTCAGATTCTGGTCACTGATAACGAATGACTTAACTTCATCAGCTTGGTAACCAGAATCTGAAAGTCACAGAACAGCCAACATCAGTGCTTCCACTTCCTCTTATTAAATTAAAGACCAAGAAATTAAGTCATAAGAAGGCTGTTGATGTTATTCCTTATTGGTTAAGGACTGCCCAATCCATGCAATAATGTGCGGAATTAGACCAATAGAAAATTAGCACTTAATCCATTACTCAACTATAATACAGCATTCTTCTCAAAGTCATGAATCTCTTAAGCAAACATTAGGCAAACAAAATAAAATTAACTATGATCTAAGGATGTAAAAACTATAAACTAAAATTAGAGTCAGGAATAAAACCAACCAAACAAGGCTGTAGCCATATAAACATTCCTCCATAGTTTAACTGGACTGTCTGAACTCAAAAATTAAACCAATCATGTATTAAACAAACTGAACCTACAAGCATAATTTCTCAGCAAATGCATGAGAAAGAAATTCAATTCAAGAAACCAGTATCAAACTCCAGAATTAGTAAACTCGATAACTAAATGAATAGCCTATAAATGCTGAATGAAAAACCTATAAATACAACTATTGATAAAATAACATATTAAATAGACATAACGAAATGAGCCAAAGTTTAGGAAATCCGTAAACTATCCATTGAGAATACTATCATGTAAGGTATATATGTGTGTACGTATATATGTGTAAACCGAAAACATGTCAATGGCCCAAAGCAAACAGTTAAACGGCAAAATTAAAGATATCACCTGCTGAGTCGCAGTAGCTCGCCCTTAGTGTATCACTTAATTCTCAGTTCCAGGCTCCTCACTTGAGTCTTCCGCATACATTCAAAAGACAAGTGATTGAAATGAATAAGTCCATAATATCTTATCAGTGGTTACTGTAAAATATCTCAGAAATGCAGTAGAAATCAAACCAGGGTCAGCAAAATAATATAATTTAAATGAGCATGCTGTCCAACAGACTACTTAGTGTTTGTGTGTGTATATGCACATGGGTGTGTATACATGTATACTCACTTATGTATGCATATGTATACATATGCGTATGTGTCTGTATATGTATTTTTATATGTATGTGTATATATATGTGTGTCTATATATATATATATATATATATATATATATATATATATATATATATATATATAAATGCAAATATACAAATATATATACTCACTCTTGATCAGTCACCTAAATATCAGAAGTGTAAACAATAAGATTCAACACCTACATGCCCTCTTAGATGCTCTTTCCCCAGACATACTATGTCTTACTGAAACATGACTAAAACCTTCTACTTCAGATAAAGAAGTCATACCACCAGGCTAGAACATCCTAAGGCTTGATTGAACTAATAGAAAGGGAGGTGGGGTAGCTGTTCTGTACAAATCCATGCGTGAAGTGTAAACTAATGCCCTGCAAACATCCCTGTTTGGCAATGCTGAAATTCTTATCACTAAGTTCCACATTAATAAGAACAAATGTATAAATCTCGTCTGTGTGTATATTCCCCCAGGCAATAACATAAATACACAAAACCACCAGATAGCAAAACACAAAAGTAAAAATACCACACATAGGCAGGAAACAGGATCCAAAGTGTTTATTCTTTAGTGCCTCTACTTAACCAGTCTTCAAGAATTATAGAATAAAGTAGCAAAACATTCCCCTTAAATACCCAACCCTAATAAAACAATTAAAAACAACAATAAACTAATTAAATCAAATATTTCCAATTAATTTCTCAATTAAGGCCATGTGGAACCATAGTATTATACTTCAAAATGAACAGAGATTCCTTAAATAATAATTTGTTCTTTAACATTTCATCATCTCCTAACAAAAACTTTGTCTAAAATAGTAGCCTGTAGCAGCTTGTAATCACTTTTGTGATGCTGCATAAAATGCACTGCAGTGGAACTTTCCACTTTACATTTCTTTATGTCTCTGACATGTTCCTGTAATCGATGTTTAAACATTCTTTTAGTCTTATCTTATGTAGATTAAATTACATGGACAACGTAAAGCATAAATAATACCTGTAGTAGTACATGAAAAATTTTCTAATGCTGTAAAATTCTTATTCCCCACTTAATAAAATGTTTGTACAAGCAGATCATGTTACATTTCCCACAAGGAAAAGTACCCTTAGATAACGGGTTATTTACTAAGCCTTCTATAGGGGCAATAAAATAAGATTTAATAAGTTTATACGCTATACTGACACCTTTCTTATAGGAGAAAACAGGACAACCCATTCAATAACTTATTTAGCTTCCCATCCCTTAATAAAAATTACCAGTAGTATCTAATTTGTTCTTGTATCTGTTCACTCAAAATATTGTATAGCATAACTATATCAAAATATTAGGTGACTGAATATTCTTTTGATAATGCATACATCTTATGTCTTTACATTTATCAACATTAGATACATCATTTTCACTGATTTTATCTAAAGCATCAAAAATGGTAGGTAATGAATACCCCCTATTCAAAAACATCTGTGAGGTAGAAGTAATAGCTTTTAATAAATCAGCTGCATTATTACAAATTGTACATAAACGTAATAATTGGCTGGGATGAAAACTAGAGCCATGTAGAAATTGCCCCCCATCATGAAATTTCCTAAACCCTGAGATAAGAATTTGACCAGTGTTCATACCTACCAAATGTACATCTAAAAAATCAACTGTCTGTCCAAATTGTAAGCCATCAAAGGACAAATTAAATTCATTACATTGTAGATCATTAATAAAGCTCTCAACCTTCTCAATGCCATCTTGGCATAAAAAAAATGAGATAGTCAATGTATCTTTAATATTTTTTAACATACTTTTTATAGAATACATGTTGATAAATATACTTTTCTTCAAAAAAGGCCATGAATATGTTAGCATAAGTATGGGCAAAAGGTGCCCCCATAGCTGTGCCCCGTAATTGATGGAAAATCTGATTATTGAAAGAGAAGAAGTTATTCAGTTTAAATAATCCATTCAATAATATAACTTGACAATGGACATTCTTCTAACATAGACTGTAAAGCAGTGATACATCAAGGGTCACCCAGTACGTACTAGAATTCCAATTAATTAAAAAGATTTTATTGAGAAAATCAAAAGTGTCCTTGATGTAAGAATCCAACTGCTGTACATACAGCAAAAGGAAATCATGTAGAACAATACCAATATTATGTAAGAAATAATTTGTAGCAGCCACTATAGCCCTGCCTGGTGGGTTAACCCCACTCTTGTGTAACTTCGGCAGGCAATAAAAAGTTGCCATAGTACACTTATCTATGTTCAACTTTTTATTCACATCTTCCTTAGTCAAATATCCTAAATGTTGACCCTTATCTATCAGTATTGAATATTTTTGAAGTGCCCCATAATAAGTTTGAATATCAACAACTTTATAGACATCCATATCATGTAAATGTGTGCAACACATATCAAGCTATTGCCTGTAGTGTAAAATCACAATTTTATTATCTTTATCTGATGGCTTCACAATCAGATGTTTACTTTGAGCAATTTTTTTTAGTGCTAACCATTCATATTTGGTTAAATTATAACATACCCAAGACTTATACTGACTGAAATCACAGTAAATTTGTTCCAGTGCAAAACGTACCCTGGCCATAATGTTTTTAACACTTCCGTTGCTAAAAGCTGGTATAAAATCACTTCTTTATTTAATATTAGATGTATTAAGCAAACAATATGCATTAAAACCAGTATCACTCTCAGTTTCAATAAAAAGACAAGCTATCAGAATTACAAGAAAAATATTCATCCTCAGATAAACTGTCATTAATATCATTCACATTCTGGTAAGAATGGCATTTTAATTGCAATTTTTGTGATAGCCTGAAAAGTTCTTGTTCTATGACATGCCAAGATGGTAGAACAGTGGGCACACATTTTAAACCCAAATTTAATACCCGTACATTTTTATTAGTCAAACAACATCCAGATAAGTTCACAACCAATGATGGCTCAGGTGCAGCAACAGCATTACTGCCATTTACTACGTTTATAGTTCTGCTTAAAATGTCCTTCACCTGCCGGCAAAGGTGCTGCATATCCTCTTTTTCCATTGCAATTCCTTTCTTCTTCTCCCTGTTATTGTCGAAACCGTTGCTGAAATGCCTCTGGCTGTTGAGCTGGTGGTAAAGATCTGGAATCATTCTCCGAGTCCATGGTGAAAGACGAATCTTCAGAAGAGGCAAATGACACTGTAGCATTCTTTTTGAAACCTCCCTTCTGACGTGTGCAGGATCCCGTCTTTAACACTTTATGATTGGTGTTCCAAAGAAAGGCCCACCCACCATTATAGTCACAGACGTCTCTGTTAATTTTGTTAGTTTTTTGTTCAACAATATCTGACTCTAGCTTCTTTAATTTATCATTTATAGTCACCAACAAATTATCAATTTGCACAGCCCCCACCTTTTGAGTAAGCTCCAAATGAGCCTGTTTGATTTCTTCTTTGTTTCTTTTGTTTAATACAATCTCGTTCAATGAAAATCATCACCCACTCCATCCCACATTTATGCGCAGTACTAAGCCAACAATCTCTAAAATCCTTCTTCATGCTGTCACTAACATCAAATAGTGTGGAGGGTGATTTGAAAGCACGTAGTCCTCTAGGGGAAATATCCAAGTCTGTGTAGCATTGTAAGCCTAGAATATTAAAATAACATTTAGTCTCTTTGTGCAATAAATGCTCAAGTTTGTCTAACATAGTTTGTGCATCAATGGAAAGAAAGCCAGCCTTAGTACCACCCACAGATGAAAATGGATTAATTAAATGATTCATAAAGCCCGACATACTTTCTCCCCCAATAGCAAAGTTAGAAGCATTATTACATGTAGTACCAGAGCCAGCAGAGTTCAACACAGTACAACAAGGAGAAATCTGACCATTACCTACTGAGGGCTGTGCAAGAAAGCTGTCCATGGTACGTTGAGAATTAGACTGTAGACCTGAACCACCAGGTAAAGAACTGTCTTCTCTAAAAATCCGGGGAATGTTAAAAGAAGGATCTGTTGCCATATATGCAAAGCCAGCAGATAGCAAAACACAAAAGTAGAAATACCACACACAGGCAGGAAACAGGATCCAACGTGTTTATTCTTTAGCACCTCAACTTAAGTCTTCAAGAAGTATAGATTAAATAACATAAATGCCCCTGATATCCTACATTGGTTATCCAGCAATTACCCCCAAGAAACCATTGTACTTGGGGACTTCAACATAGACTGGAACATGTGTTCCTCAGAATCCCCCACTCACCACATAAATCTTTATGAATTTTTACAGGTTATATCCTCCCCCACTAGGATCAGTAAACCCAACAATAAAGCAAGTATTCTGGATTGGATTCTTGTTAACACCCATTCCCTCAAATACAAGAGTGGGACCCTGCCTGATGATCCAAGTGATCACCTCCTCGCCTATTTAATCAGGCAAAAAGCTGATCTCCACAACCAGGCAATTTTTAAAAAAATAAGGAACAATAAGAATTTCAACTGCACAAATTTCCAAAATAAACTGAAATCTTGCAACTGGTCAGTTCTGAAAAATTACCACTTGAGGCGGCAGTAAATTACTTTAATATCAAATTCCTATCCATCCTTGGCACCCATGCTCCAGCGCGGACTATTAGAACCAAAACAAACGTTGCTCCTTGGCTCTCAAAAGAAACCAGACATAAAATGTTATAGGGTTTGGGCTACTTCATGGACCACTTCAAGGACCACAAAACACCCCGTAGATCAAATTGGATACAGACAGTTAAGAAATCAAACAAAAAATCCACCACATTAGACAAGAAAAACTATTACTGTCATCTACAAGAAAAACATCAAAACAAACTACAAAAGTTTTGGGTAGGTATAAACAAACTCCTTAATCCAGGACAGTCCTCCACTCCTACCCCCTTGGATTCTAACCAAAATCCCCCCAGCAGAAATTGCCAATACCTTTAACAGCTTCTTTACAACAACCATCCAGAACCTAGCTAACCAGTTATCCCCTGGATGCCCATATTATCCAGCCACTACACCCTGCTCCCAACTCCCCTTTAACTTCAAGCCAGTTTGCACATCTTTGGTCCAAAAATTACTTAAAAAAACTAAAGCCTACCAGCCTGTCAGCTGATCTCCTCCCTGCAGAATATATACAAAAAGCTGCAGATGCCATAGCATACCCCATTACTATTCTGATCAATAGAACTATAACTGAAGCGTCCATTCCCTCCATCTGGAAGATATCCCATGTCATCCCACTCCATAAAGGGGGCAGCTCTAATGAACTTTCAAAACTGTAGACCCATAGCTATTCTGTCACCCTTGGCTAAAATTATGGAAAAATGTATCTGCCATCAACTCCTGAATTATCTTATCCATAATAATCTTCTAGCCAACACCCAACATGGCTTTAGACCATTCCATAGTACAACCTCAGCCCTGCTCTCCTTCTCTAATGTCATTAACCAACACTGAAATAATAATAAATTTTCCTCCGCTATCTTTCTTGATCTTTCAAAAGCCTTTGATATGGTAAACCACCAAATACTCATAAACACTTAGAAATCCATCTCCCTTGAGGACCAGGCCTTCCAATGGTTTCATTCATATCTCAGTGGTAGACAACAGGCTGTCCTATGGCAGAGCAAACTATCCACTCTTCTACCCATCACTCTAGGAGTACCCCAAGGCTCCATACTAGGTCCACTATTATTTTCCATTTTCATCAATGATTTGTATAAGGTCATCCCAAATGCAGTATGCATTCAATATGTGGATGACTCCATTTTAGTATGCTCCGACACTTCACCTACAGAGTTGCAGATTCTATCCCAAAATACTTTTAACACAGTTGAAAATTGTCTTCTTAACTGTCATCTCATGTTAAATCCTAATAAAACCAAACTGCTGCTTTCCCCCCCCCCACTCACAGGTCTGCCCCTATAACCTTTACATTAAAATCCAGCAACGGCACCATTATTTCCCCAGATTCCACAACCAAACTGTTAGGAGTCAAAATAGATAACCTTAAGTTTGATCTGCATATCAATAAAACTATTAAAACAGTTAATAAAAAATTTGGCTCACTATATAGGATCAAGCCCTTCCTAACACCATTAGCCAGAACTGTAATTGCGCATACACATCTACTCTCCACCCTCCTCTCTGCTTCCCCTCTATTTACGAACCTCAGCAAAACTGACCTTAATAAACTTTCTAGCAGCTACAATCACATTGCTAGATTTGCTACCGATGCAGCCTACAGAACTCATCACTGTCATAATCTAAATCTACTAGGATGGCTTGAACTGCCTAACCTACTTCAGGTTAACCAACTAATAGCTGCACATAAGATCCTGTACCAACCAAATAATACACCCGTACTTAAAAACCTCATCACCACCTACAGTAACTTTAGCGCACTTAGTCCATCTGAAAGACCACAAGTTCAAACTCTCAAATCCAACGACACAGCCGGTACATCTCTGTTTGCTAACTCTGTTGTCAAAACTTGGAATTCTCTTCCTGCTAATCTTACATCTGAACTCTCTCTACCTCAATTCAAGAAAAGTCTGATTCAGTACTTCAAAAAATTATGGCTATGTCCTTGTCCTAATCCAGACCAACTCTAACCTTCACTCATGCGCACATGGAGGACTTCTGCCTACACTTTGTTTCTTAACTTATAAATCCTATGATCTCCTTGTATCTACTACCAGGTTAGCCTACTATGCATTCAATACCCTATCATTCTTAAAAACACTGTCTAGAATTTTCCATCTGAGTAAAAATGTATCTGTTTTTGTGTTTGTTTACATATGTGTAAAAATCCTTTTATTTGTATTTTATTTCATGTTTTAAACTGTAAAAATGTAACAGTTTGTTGAATGTCTTTTTGGAGCTTTTCTCCCCAGGCCTCCGCTGAAAATGGACATGTATCCAGTTGGATTATCCTGGTAAACAAATGTAAAATAAATAAATAAATTAAATACATGTATATGGAGGAGTAGTATGTATATGGAAGGGGTAGGCAAGCACTTTTCTAATATAGGGTTTATATACCTTCCCAAACATTTGTCATCTCAGTTTATTGGGAACTTTTGTTTTGTTCCCTTTGAACATTAAGCTTTATACACAACTTATCTTCCCGTAAGCAAAAACATTCTTTCCTTACTTAGTTTTTGCTTGTATAGGCTGTAATTGAACCAAAAGATAGTTTACAAAAATTCAGATGCATCTCAAAGAATTTACAATCCTTTGACTTCTGATGATCTAGCAGCCTGTGTACCCTCAGCTTTAATTCAATTACATTCTGTGCATCCATTACATTGGAGTCTTGACCAGTTAGAGTGCATAAAGAGAATGGAGGAAAAGGCTAAAAAGTAAGCCAAAGTGTGAAAAATCAAAGAAGAAATCTATCTGGATGGTGTTGGGCCATGAATAGGTGGCGGGGGGGGGGGCACAGGGGAGGATCAAGGGGAACTAGTGTGCAATGGGTGGGCATAGAATCCCTTGTCTCAGGCTCCATTTCACCTATGGCTGGCCTTGTTGATTGCAAACATCTACATCTGACATATAGTTCATAAAGTGGCAATAATGAATAGTTACTGAGGCAGTCTGTGGATGAAAGTGGCCAACATCATCTGTTTGATCAGAGATGATGGTCATTGACCTGTCTTAATAGAGCCCCATACCATTCTAATTGGTATTTCTGTAGTACCCTTTGCTTTGAGTCACCAGACACCACTACTGGTTATTGGCTAGGCTTTTAATTGTCTGCAGACTGATAGCCTAGTATTTACCTGTGAAATAGGGAACTCTGATATTTCATGGAAAATGGCACTTTAGGTCAGCATACTAATTAGCCATAAGTTGGATTTTCTACTCGCGTATTACTTGCAGAATAAACAGTTCACTTTATGCTGCGTTCTAAAGTTAGAATCTGTTTTATTTTTGCTTGTGCAAAAAAGTACCAAAAGTTGCATCAGAAATTACATTTAACAATTCCAGACATAATTCTCAGAACTTCAGCAAATGAAACTATTTTTGTTTTTCATTTTTAACTGTAAATCAGTGTCCTACAAATAATTTATAAACTTTTTGGAAAAGTATGAGGGAATACACAACCTGATAAAATATATTGCCCAACAGAATACCTCATACAGTATATAATCCTAATACTAGAAATGAGGTGATTCCAAAACTGAAATATACCCCTTATTTTCATATAGCTTCATCTTAGTTAAACAACTTCCATGTCTTAATAATTGGCACTTTGGTTTATCATCATAGCCAGCCGCTGGGCAAACATTCAAAATGAGCCTGTATCTGATAAAAGTCAAACTCTTGCCAATAAGCTTTCACCCAGTAGCTAACTACAGTGGTAAGAGATCACTACTAAACTTTGACGTCCCAGTGCATGATGTGTACATTAGTATAAAACAAAATTGGTCTGTAGTTTCATACAACTGAAATTGCCTAGGTATCCAACCACTTTGTTCTTTGATAGTCTTCAGATTGATTCATATGGTATAAGTTTTCCTTGAAGCTATATGGCCACTCATTAATTAGGAAACAAATGAAATATTTCATACTATTTCTTCCTCAAAGGATTAAATGATTATCAGTATTGTGTGACCTGTTCTTGTTTATTACTGCATATGCTCTTTCCTGTGGAGTAGAAGCTAGCAGTCACATACGTGGCATACATCATGGTACTCTTATTTTCTGAGAGCTAGGGAAAAATGAACAAATGCATTTCAAATGACACGTCTTCACTATGTTGAAAGTCTCTAAAACTGGCTATTGAATGCCACTGGTTCTGTTTATATTGCCTTTCCATGCTTTATGGAATAATTTATTAATGGATGAGTTGTTCAAAAAGATGAATTTTTGTAGTGATGAATTTAGAATGAATGTTAATTTCACAGACTAATTATTGTGCGAGCCAAGCAACAGATCTGAGGTTAAAAACGTCTCATCTATAATAAAAGGTCCCCCTTCGTAGCATTATGGCTGTGTCTTAGAGACTGTGGCATGATTGCATGAGTGGCTGTTTTTTGTGGAGCCGTTCTTGGAATTGAGATGTCTGGAACAGCACTTTAAGTATGCCACAAATCCCTAATTATTCCACTTTAGTTCATAAAAGCCTTGCTGCAGGCAGACTTTGTAATTTACATTTTATTAAGGGCTGCCTCAGGACCAATTATTCTATAATGAATGACCTAAAACATCTTGTTTAACTATCCTGTTAAAGAAATAATTAACAAGTAATTTAAACCAGAGTTAAGCTATCTGGGTATCAGTCTGTGTGTGTCTAGAAAAGAAAATGCCTGTATCTGTGTTGTCGCCCTACTACAGTCTGTGCCTTTGTCTGTTTATAAGTACCTACCTATCTGTGTGTGTTTGTGTGTGCACAAACACATTATATATCTCTGTATCTTGTGTATAAAGATTTAAATTTTTTTTTATTTTGCAATAATTTAAACTGATACCTGCAAAACTTTTCCAGTGAGCATTTTGCTTTAGATGTCTTTCTATACAACATATCATATTGTCCAGAAGGCGGGAAGATGAAATAATTGTAAAATTGGAAATATTACGATCTCTGGGCTACTTACATCTGTATTTATTTACCCTTCATGTGAACGTTTTTAGAAAGAGCTAGGTCCGGGTTATAAAGCAAAAGATATTTTCTGGGATTTACAGAATATTTGGTGACCAACTCTCATGCAGTAATTGAAGCTTCAGGCAAAAATCTGTGCTAGACAAGGTCCCTCTAGGTTTCTTCAGCATAGTCCTGATTTGGGTAGATATGCCTTGAACAGAAAAATATTGAGCGCATTCCAATGTTGTAGAAAAATATGACTGACATTTCTCCTAAATAATGATGGAAACTGTAATAGATCTGAATAATAATGAAAAAAAAATAGTCTAGAAATTAGTCTATTTCTGTTATTGTGTGATGGTTGTAAATTATACCTCTGTATTACTACAGACTGGGATGTCCTGAGAAGTGTCGGATTTAAATACAAAACATAATACAGTGATCACCTGAAAGCATATTAACTGTAGTTTGATCATGGATGCTATCCTGCTGGCAGGGTTGCACTGCTTTTGTATTTTATAATACAATTGCACAGGCACTAATATTTTTAAAGAAGCTTCACTTGTCAGTCAGTTATAATTAAACTCTGCCTTTGTGGTTGTGTAAAACCTTAAAAAATGTCTGATGTGCCAGCAATGTTTCCAAATTTGGGTAGCTTAGATTTACTCATTGCAGTATAACCACCAGTATGTATATTTCTAGATATTTTCAAATTTTATTTCTGTCATATTACTTTGAGTAAGCAGTGAATATACAAAACAGAGACTTGTACATGACTTTAGCTACAAGGACATTGTTGTCTATTCCTTTTTCTTAATTTCCCCAAGTTTTTTGGGTTACTAATACTATGATGCAAATGGATCTCATTCTTAAGTCAGAGTATGATTAAAGTTCATTAAATTAGTATTGTTTCAATCTTTGATGTTAGCCAGAAGTATTCTTCATGGCATCCGCAATGTGCCTGGCAATGCCACCTCCTGCAATTTGTACAGAGTTAAATCTATCCGTAACATATCTAAGTTGTTGTGTTTTGGCTTTTCCTGGTTAGCGGTCACCACAGCGGAACTCCGGTCCACTAATGATTGGCAGTAGATTTTGATGAACGCCAAGGTGCCAGCTCGATGTTCAACCTTCAACGAAGGCATGCCCATTTACGCATGTATTTCGAACACCCACCCAACCGCAAGAAGGACATGCAAACTTCACACAGAAGGCACTCCCAGCACTCCAGCTGAGAATCGAACGGGAAAACCTCTTGCTGTGAGGCAACAATGCTACCGCTGCACCTCCACGGATGTTCCGTAACATATCTAAGTATTATTGTAAATTCTTTTTTATAAGACCCATTGCTCCTATTACTACTATTGGAACTGTTTGGGTATCCTTCCACATTGCCCTCATTTCTGCCTGCAAATACTAGTATTTTATGGCTTTCTGTCTCTATACGCAAGACACTATAGTCACTGAAAGTAGCAGTTGGATTGATCAATGCTACTTTTGTCGTCTTTTCATGGACTACTATATCTATTTTTCTCGCATCTATTTTTTGAACTGTTGGTAATGGGTGATCCCATGTACTATAAACCTAGTCATTTTCTATAATGTTTTGTGTCTCATGTTTCTGGAGTTTTTCATCTGGTTCAATATTTTAGTGCTTGGACAATTCCCACTGCAACAGTCTTGCCACATTGTTATGCCTTTCAGTATACAGCCCTTCTGCCATCGGTGTGTCACAACCAGCAGCAAGATCTGCAACTGTTTCTAATTCTGTTTTACAAAACCTACATTTGTCTGTTTCTCACACATGTTCACTGGACTTTGTAAACCAACTTGTACGTAGTCCACTGTCTTGGGCTACCAATATTAACCTATTGTACCAATTGTAGTCTTATAAGCATTGTGCAATTCCATTTGAGGCAGCTTCCAAAGAGTAGCACATGTGGTTGACTGTGTTTTAATCATTCATCTGCATTATGTAACATGAAAATTTGCAAATGGCACAGTGGTTACTGCTATTGCCTCACACCTTGTGTTTTACCCAGGTCATTTCTCTGATGAGATATCTTGCTATATATGACGTTACTATGTTCTCACAGAGCTGACAGAACGTAGTTTGACTGATTTTGCTAAATTTGCCAAAGGTGTGTGTGTGTGTGTATATGTATGTATGTATCCTCAGACTGACTGACATCATGCCTGGGTGAATCCTACTTTCCACTCATTACTTTACAGGCTGGAGTTCTTTCCGTACGACACTAAAGTAGCAATGAATGAAAAAATGTACTGCAATTAATCATGACACTGAGTTAGGAATGAATTAAAAATGTGTTGCATTTAATATTTAAAAAAAAATAAAGCTGCAGTCACATAAACAATAAATTATATTATTTTTTTCAAAATAAATTGAAATCATGTAATGCATTCAGATTTTAATGTTAATATTAAGAAGTTATTTAGTTGTGCTGTGCATAGGAATAAAACCTTGACTATGACCCATATTATCATGGAAGAAGAAGAGCAGATGATGGCGAGTGAGACCAACACCTGCTCTTCCATCCTGAGGAGGAGGAGCTTCCCTGGTCTGCTGTAATACCAGCACCTACTGGAGAGAGAGGTGCATGGCATTTGGAGTATGGATCTAGGATTTCTGCTGGGCTCTGCAAAACCACATCCACACAGTCATAAGGGACCATATGCTGGAACATTCATTTCATTAGGGGATGATATAGCAAGCATTTCATCTGCTAGGCTAAAGGTCCATCTGACAGCCTCCCATGACCATGTTTTACTTTGGAAATCTTTTTTCTTTTTCGTTCATTCTTTCTGTCCTTCTTTTAAGTTTTGCAGACAGTACATAAAAAATTCAAAGTAGATTACATAGATTTGGCTAATGCTAATATCAAACAGAAAATAAAATCAGTAATTCCATCAATAAATGACAAGTTCACAAAAGACATTAAACTACTTTTTGTAATCCTTTCTTATGAGATAATTCAATATTGCTTATTTATTTTCTAATGACTACAGTTGTATAAAGGACTGATTGTCCCTTGTTTGTCATACCTATGTTTGAGTAGAGTTTATTCTTGAATTTAAAATGTTGTAAAATTTAATTACATTTCTGGGTCCGGTAGAATACCCTAATATGCACTTGAGCAATATTGAACTAAATGTGTGGTGTAACATTTTAAAGTAAGCATATTTTAAGTAAAGTTTGCTGCTGTGTGTATATCCGACTGCAAAAGTAAGAATAGAGAAGTCTCAAATGTACATGTATAATACAGAGCAGGAGTCAGAAAGTATATGTGGTTCATGGGCGCATTCAGGGTAATGGCAACTCAAAGATGAGGGCTGTGTTGGTAGATTTTACAGGATGGTGCAGACCATGGAAATGAAAAGCAATGCATGTCAATGACTGATTAAACAGATGTGATTAAGAAATGGCATGGAAAGTGTAGAATAGTGTGTGTTGTACTTTTAAGAAGCATTTCAAGGTCGGCACTTGCATATAAATAGCCAGCACGTGCTTGCTTCAGTGCCGTTTTGTGAGTGCAGCCAGAGTGAGAACATGTATGAGTATAATAGCTAGTTTGTTTATAAATGTATCTAAGTTAAAGTTATTAAGCCTCAATCCTGATGTGTTTGTACATAATAAAGCTGCTTGAACAGAACACACAAAGACTCACCTATTTTATCCTGACTAGATGAGTGACATGGTGTCAGAACCGGGATTCCAGAGACTTCTTTTCAGAGCTACAAGGTGCAGAGTTAACAGTGAAGGTAAACTAAGAGAAATGAGTACAAAAAAGGGCCAGAAATGAACCAAAGGTAATGAAAACTTGCATGCAGGATTTATTTTATAAAAAAGATAAAATGGAGCATTACAAGGTGCTAAACCGCATTATAAAACAAGCGAGAGGCACAAAAGGTTTAATAATTAAACAAAATGTTTAAAATTAAGATATTTGATAAAATGATTATCAGAAAAGCACATAAGGGGCTTGGAATTACCTCAGAATTGCAAAACGAGCATGTAAAACGAATGGAGAACATCAATATCTATGCAGTGACTGAGACCTGGTTCAAGGCTCTAGAGAGCACCCCTGTATTACCAGGCTATAACTCATACCACACTTTTCGGCCATCTAACCTGGATCAGAACACCAAAGGTGGAGGTGTGTCCATATTCATTAGGGATATCTACACCTCCAGGCTAGTTGCACAGCATAATGCATCCAAGGTTATCCAAGTGCAACTAACTCTGAGCAAAACTGCAATCCAAATTGTAGCTTGCTACAGATCCGCCCACCATGCCCCAGGATTCCCACTCCTCTTTTCTTGATATACTGGAAAATATTAGGGTTCAAACAGACACCCTAATAATGGGCGATTTCAAATACCCCACCATTAACTGGGAAAACTACTCATGTACCAACTCCTTCATGCAACG
Source organism: Protopterus annectens (assembly GCF_019279795.1). Lineage (NCBI taxonomy): Eukaryota > Metazoa > Chordata > Ceratodontiformes > Protopteridae > Protopterus > Protopterus annectens. The sequence continues at coordinate 488,767,977 of NC_056743.1, read as the reverse complement.
CTTTCTGGAATTCATAAATTCCAATGCCCTGGATCAACTTATCCACACCCCCACCAGGGTCAACAATATCCTAGACCTAGTCATTACCAACATGAATGACTGGTGTTTCACACCTGAAGTCAACTGCTTGTTGGTCAGATCTGACCATAAGCTAATCACCCTAGATATCCGCATCCTGCCCCCACCCATCATTAAGGAAACCATGGTAAAACATTTCTCCAAAGCGAACTCCATGCTTCTTAAGACAGAAGTGGTGAACTTCATGACACCCATGCAGATGGACAATACAGTTATGACTGCTGAATCCTGCACAAATGCACTCTGTAAGCCCTTACAGGAGTGCATGGATTGCGCTATCCCAAACAGAACCAAGATGCTATCCTCCAAAAAAGGGAGCCAATCTGGTGATCCCCTGCCATAAACAAACTCTACAACAGAAGGAAGAAACTGTTGCAAAAGAGAGTAAAATCCCATGAGTGGAGGAGCTACCTGGTCAGCCTAAATAAGAAGGTGAGATCCCTTATCAGATCCTCCAAAGCTAGCTATGAAAACAAAATCGCCACTGATTCTAAGGGCAACCACAAAGCATTCTATAGTTATGTCAAGAATCTCAATGGCAACACCCAGATCTGATCTGAGTTACAGCACAACGGCACAAAAATTACAGAACCAACTGATATTTCCAACATTTTGGCAGATAGGTTCAGTGCTAACTTTACCCCCCCTCTCACCCCCTAAAGGGCCCATATCTATACAGGAAGAATGCAGAGTTCCTGCAATCACATATATGCAGGTAAAGGATGCACTCTCTAAAACCAAAAACACAGCATCCATGGGACTGGACAACATCCCAGGCTGTGTTTTACACGAACTGGTTCCCTAACTAAGAACCATGTTCAATCATAGTCTCACATCAGGCTTTGTGCCCACTGAATGGTGCACAGCAACAGTTATCCCACTCCACAAAGGGGGAGCCACCACTGATCCTGGGAACTATCGCCCTATTAGCCTGACGAGCCTGGTCTACAAGGCCATGGAACGTATCATAATGGAACTCCTAAACAAAGACATTGGTAACCTCCAAACTCTGGACCCCACCCAGTTTGGGTTTGGGAAAGGCAGATCATGCCTTCTGAATCTGATCGACTTCTTTGAGGCAGTCACCAAAGCCGTAGACGAGGGTAAGGTGGTTCACACAGCCTATCTTGACCTCGCCAAGGCTTTCAACACCATCCACCATTCTGGAATTATAGCTAAACTCGCTAAACTAGGTATAAATTCCTACATCGCAAGATGGGTTGCCAACTGGCTCACTGACAGAACCCACACTGTAAAAGTTACAGACTCCAAATCTGACTTCAAACCAGTGACAAGTGGGGTACCACAAGGTTAAGTCCTGGGACCTCTCCTGTTTGGTATCTACTTCTCTGAAGTACAGGCTAACACAGAAGGCCTCTGGCTAACGAAGTTCACAGATGGCTGCAAACTAGGAGCCATAGCCGAGTCCCCAAATGATGTGGACATCCTATAGAAGGGCCTCACTGAGACAGATGCCTGGTGTCAGAGGCATGGCCTCAAGCTCAATGCCAAAAAGTACATTGTCATCCCCTTTGGTAAAAACTTTCTACCCATGAACTACCACATAAACGGCAGTCTATTTAATGCCGAATGTATGATGAGACCTTGGGACTCAGGTGGACAGTAGTCTCTCCTTTGATAATCACATCACCACAGTAGCCAGGAAATCCTATGTGGCACACCTCATCACAAAAGGGTTCTCATCCAGGAAAAAAAGAGGTCATTGTTCCCCTCTACTTGGCACTCATTAGACCAATTATAGAGTACAACACCCCTTTTGGAATGTACCTCACAAGGCATCTGCAGCATCTGGAAAAGGCCACAGAAGTACCTCACAAAGAGGATTACTAGCCTCAAACAGATGCCCTGCACTGACCTTCTCAAAAAACTCCAGCTTTACTCTGTAGCATATCACCAACTTCGTGGAGATCTCTGCCTAACATATAAAGCTATGTTAAATCCAGAGCTTTTGGACATGCTACACCTAAAGAAATCCCAATCCCTCCGAGCTACACACTCTAGGGACCTAAACCTTGTCACCACAATAAACAGGATATGCTGGAGGGATAGATTACTGTCCCAGAGACTTCCTATACTCTGGAACAAGCTACCCATCTATGTCAAGCAAAGTTCCTCATTAGCACTCTTCAAGAAAAATCTTGATGAGTGGATATGAAATAGGAAATACACCCTGGGGATCACTTCTGTGGCTCTGCTCAGCAGGAGCACAGGAAATTAACTTTCTTGGGTGGCGTAAGCCAGGGAACCTTGTTGGCTAGGCTTACTTAGGCCCTTGGGCCAATAGTCTAGCACCTACCTATGAACCTATAAGAAAGGTATAATGGACACGAAAAATGATTAAACAAGCAAAACAAATATAATAAAGGGCAAAAAGGGCACATTAAGCATAAATAAAGCAAGGTGACTGCATGTTTTTTGGCAAAGTACTGTTTTGGCATAACTACTACTTTTCATTGTATTCAGGGCATAACTGGAGTTATTCTAAGTATCTCAGTGCATAACTACAGTTATTCAAATTATCTCAGTGCATAAAACTGCTTACAGTGTGTGCTTATTACTGTGCATTTATTCCAAAGAGTTCACTTGTGTGCAAAGTGCAACTATTTCATAAAGTACAGGCAAAATACAGCCATTTCAAAAAGTTTCTTGTGCTGGCTGTGTTTATTCGCAAAGTTCTGCCATTACAGAGTGTTTCCTGCACTGTAAAGAGTTGTTTATCTAAGTACAGCCATTTGGGGAAATTTCATTTTGCTGTTTATTTGCAAAGTGCAGTTACTTTGAAATGTTTCTTACCCTGAGTTTCTTCACCCAGTGCAGTTATTTGAAATGTTTCTTATATTAAGTGACTTTTATAGTACAGTAATTTCAAGAGTACTACACTGCCCAAATGACTTATTTCACAATGTTTCTTACACTAAGAGGTGATTTCTTACAGTACAGTGATTTTCAAGAGTATTACAGTGCCCGAGAGACTTATTTCACAAAGTTCAATTGTTCAGAGGCTTGTTGTGCTATTGGGCATAGTTACAAATACTGGCATAAATCTATGGCATATGTATGTGTGTGTATGTTCATGCATACTTGCAAAAGCCCTCACTGGTATGTGTTAATATGGCAGACAGATTTTGAAAACCCTAAGCATCAGTGTTTGATTAGAATATTGCAGAGGACTGGAGAATATCTGTGCAAGAGTATGATTTTTTATCCAAGCAGCTTATTCTGACAAAGATGCATGCACAAGGGCATTCATTTTGCTAAATCTTGCTGGGTCAGACACCATTGAAAGAGAGTGGTCATTTGTGTATGTACCAGCAATATATGAGGGAGAATGTGACAACAGTCATACTGTTGTACAGGCTGAATCAAGGCAAGACCCAGAAAGTGTGTTTTGAAGTGTAAGTTCAGGGAAATGTGTAACCCCCAGACAAATATTACATTAGAGGCATTTGTCTTACACAAGAGATCAAAAACCAGGGAAAAATTTGTAGCTTATATAACTGACTTGAGAAACAAAATGTGTCAGTTTAGTGACTAAAAAGATGAGTTGATAAAGGACAGGCTTATGTGTCGTATGAATAGTGCTGCAGTGAGAAAGATTTTGCTTTGTGACAGTGATTTATCACTGAACAAAGCTATTGAGATTTGTGAAATTCATGAAGTTATAGAAAGGTACACAGGTATGCATACAAGTGATGAGTATGGTTTCAGCAGGCTGCACAGCAAATGTAGACAGCATGCAACATGTGGCTGGCAGAGGCAGGCCTAAGCACATGGCAGCTGCCACCCCTGCAGGTTTGCCTGGGAGACCCTGTAGTTTTCCAGCAAGTTCTAAGAAAAGGACATGTTCATTGCAGTACAAGGGTGAAACAGCAAAACCAAATACAACTTTATTTTTAGCCGTCACAATTGTGGTGCCAGTCATGAGTCTAAAAGAGAAAAATGCTTAGCATTTGGTCAGCAATGCCACAAATGTAAAAAAATGGAACCATTTTCAAAAGTTTTGCAAATCAGGTAGACCTCACACAGTTATAAAGAAGGGTCACTTGAAAAATCAAGTTAATCACATAGAGAGCTACAATTCTACTTTCTATGTAGATGGTGTATCAGTAATCGGTGAAAAGGATGATGCAGTAAATTTGTTGGCAAAGAATCAAGTGTTTTGTACTGTCCAGATCAATGGTAAATCCAACAAGCTTAAAGTGGACACTGGCTCAAAGTGTAATGTTATGTCAGAAGCACATTTGCCAAGGTGAAAACTGGTGAATGACTCATTTTGGCTAGTTGTGCGAAACCTGTTGCTTATGGAGGTGAAAAAATTCAAACCGAAGGCCCAGTAGTGCTTTCATGTTATTTGGCTAGGAACTGTTTTATAGCTTGTTATTCCATGTAGTCTGAAGACCTGTGCAGTCATTATTGGGTCTCAGAGACAGTTTGACAATGAATTTGCTTTCTTTTGCTAAAGAAGTTCATCATATAAGCGCATATCCTAGTTCCAATTTTACTGAAGCTATTTTCTCAGAGTATGCTGATGTTTTCGATGACAAGTTGGGCAAACTTCCAGCTTGTATATTCCATGAAGTTAGACCCAGAGGTCAGTCCAGTAGTCAGACCAGCAAGAAATGTTCTGATAGCTATGCAGGGCAAAGTCAAAGCTCAGCTGGATAAAATGGTGCAGCAAGGTGTAATTTGTCAAGTTACAGAACCAACTGAATGGGTGTTGTCCATGGTAGCAGCCCACACAAAAAGCTCAGATGAAATCAAAATATGTATTGACCCAAGAGATTTGAGCAAAGCATTAGAGACTACATCATCCAATATGTACAGCTGAGGAAGTCACAGCCCTAATACCAAATGCCACTGTTATTTCTCTCTCAGATGCAAAAAGTTAATTTTGGCAAGTGATGCTTGATCGCAAATCCTCATTACTGACTACTTTCAGTACCCCATTTAGCAGATATAGATTCCTCAGGATGCCATTTGGAATAAATTCTGCACGTTATGTCTTCCAGCATGCAATGGAGCAAATGTTTTCAGGTTATCCTTGTGCCATTAATAGTAGATGATTTATTAATTGGAGGCAATGATGAAGCAGAGCATGACAGAAACTTTAAGGAAGTTCTAGATAGAGCACTTGAAGTGAACTTAAAGCTCAATCCTCTGAAGTATAATTTCAGACTACCAGAAGTTACATATGTAGGTCATTTATTTGCTAGCACTGGCTTGAGACCAGACTCTTCCAAGCAAGCAGCCATTCATGAGATGCCGGCACCAGATAATGTTCAGGCTTTACAACGTTTTCTTGGTATGGTTATTATTTAGGCAACTTTATATACCAGACTTCAGTGAGTTGGCAGCGCCTTTGAGAGAGGTGACATGCAAAAATGTTGCATGGTCTTGGTTGGAACAGCACCAGAGAGCATTGGAAGACCTTAAGAAAATTGTCACCCCATCTACATAAAGATATTATGATGCCAATAAACTAGTATCTCTTTCCTGTGATGCTTCAAAATTTGATCTTGGTGTAGTTATTCTTCAAGAAGGCAAACCAGTAGCCTATGCATCTAGAACTCTTACCCAAACTGAAATGCAATATGCTCAAATTGAGAAAGAACTTTTGGCAATAGTATTTTCATGTTCAGAGTTTCATGATTATATCTATGGTCAAACTATTCAGTTTGAAACTGATCACCAGCCTGTAATTATTATTCTAAAGAAGCCTATGCATTCAGCTCCTTTGAGATAACAAAGGATGTTCAAATTACAAAAGTACAACTTTAAAATGGTCTGTATGAAAGGCAAACTTCTTTATCTAGCTGATACTTTATCCAGATTGCCCAGAAATGCAACTGAACAGCTTCCTGCAGAGAATTTTGACTTTAACGTCATGTAAGAGCATACGTTTTCTACCATGAGACCTGAGCTGAGAAATCATAGGTTCATACTAGGCTATCTGCCCTAGGGCATTTATAAGCCTAGCCAGAGTGTGTTTGGCTTTCGCCACCCATTTTAAATCAATTTTGCTATGCCCTTTTTCGAGGTTAGTATACTGTGCCTCTGTCTAACAGTGACACAGAAGTGATACCCGGGGTAAACCTACGATCCCCCATCCACTCATCGAGATTCCTCTTGAAGAGAGTCAATGAGGGACTCTACCTAACCAGGACTTGGATTTTATTCCAGAGAGAAGGGAGCCTCTGGGTTATGAATATGTCCCTCCAGCATGTCCTATTTATTTCAGTGCTGAGGTTTAAGTCTCTTGAGCGCGTAGCTCAATGGGATTTGGATTTCCTGAGGTGCAGCATGTCCATTAATTCCGGGTTGGACATGGCTTTATACGTCAGGCAGAGATCGCCTCAGAGCAGGCGGTATGCCACTGAGTAGAGCTGGAGTTTCTTTAACTGGGCAGCATATGGCATCTGTTTGAGCCCTTTGATCCTCTTGGTGAGGTACTTTTGGGGTCTTTCCTGTTGCTGCAGGTGTCTGGTAAGGTACATCCCAAAAGGGGCATTGTACTCAATTATGGGCCTGATGAGGGATGAGTAAAGAGGCACGATGACCTCCCCTGATCTAGATGTGAATCCCTTCATGATTAGGTGGGCTATATAAAATGTTTTTCTAACCACTTTGGCCACGTGGTTGTCAAATGAGAGATTGCTATCAACTTGGGTCCCCAGGTCCCTAATTACTTCTTCCGTACTTAATGGATTACCACCTATGTGGTAATTTGTGGGCACTTTGTTTTTGCCAAAGGGGATGACTATACACTTTTAGGCGTTTAGCTTGAGGCCATGGCTCTGGCACCAGTTGTCTGTTTCTATGAGGCCCTTTTGAAGGATGCTTGTGTCGGCTGGAGAGTCAATTATAGCGCCCAGTTTGCAGTCATCTGCGAACTTGGTCAGCCACAGTCCTTCCGTGTTGGCCTGTACCTCCGAGAAATATATACCGAACAGGAGAGGTCCCAGGACTGAGCCTTGTGGGATGCCACTTGTAACTGGTTTGGAGTCTGACATGGCTCCAGCAATTCTAACCATGTGGGTTCTGTACTTGAGCCAGTTTGCAACCCATCTAGTGACATAGGGGTTTATATTTAAGCTGGTGAGCTTATCTATAATGCCTGAGTGAGGTATTGTATCGAAGGCTTTTCCGAGGTCCAGGTAGGCTGTGTGGACCACCTTCCCCTCGTCAATGGCCTTGGTGACTGTTTCAAAGAAATCGACCAGGTTTAAGAGGCAGGATCTGCCCTTAACAAAGCCGAACTGGGTAGGATCCAGTGTCTGTAGGTCCCCAATATCTTTTTTTATGAGGTCCATGATGATCCTTTCCATAGCTTTGCAGACCAAGCTAGTCAGGCTTATGGGCGATAGTTTCCAGGATCCGTTGAGGCACCACCTTTGTGGAGAGGGACCACTGTTGCTGTACGCCACTATTTGGGTACATATCCTGTGGTAAGGCTGAGATTGAACAGTAGTTTTATGTTTGGGTTTAGCTCTTCTTGGAGTTCATGTAGGACGCAGCCCGGGACACTGTCTGGTCCCATTGATGCTGTGTTTTTTGCTTTGGAGAGGGCGGCTCTTACCTGAGCATCTGAGATGTCAGGGGGGCAGCACTCTGCTGGGATAGATATTTGCCCTTTTGGTGGGGGTTTGCTGAACCTGTCAGCTAGGATGTTGGCAATGTCTGTGGGTTCGTGTATTTTTGTCATTTTGGACTAATTCTGAGCATATCTGGGAATTCCCACCCAGGTTCCTAACATAACTAAAGAAAGCCTTGTGATTATCCTTAGTGTCCTGTGCAATTTTTCTCTCGAAGCTGGCCTTAGACGATTTTATGAGTGCCCGTAGTTTTTTGCTAACACTGATCAGAGATGCCTTCCCTTTTTGGGATTTTGCTCTATCATGTAGTAGCTTCCTCCTTCTATTGCATAGTTTGTTTATGGCTGGGGTCCACCAGACAGGACGTCTGCCTCTGGAGGATTGAGTCTTGGTTTTATTTGGGATTGCATGATCCATGCATTCCTGAAGGTGTTCATAGAATGCGTTTATAAAGGATTCTGTAGTCTGGGCCGTATTTTCCATAGGCCCAGGGGCTTTGAAGGATTCCACCTCGGTTTTGAGGAGTGTGAAATTTGCTTTAGAGAAGTTTTTCACTGTGGTTTTCTGGGCAGGGGGTGGGGTCGGGATGTGAATATCCAGTGAGATTAGTTTATGGTCTGATCTTACCAGTGAGGGATACACTTCTGGTCTGGAGCATAGAGTCCTCATGTTGGTGATGATCAGGTCCGGTATGTTTTCCCCTCTTGTGGGAGTGGTAACAAGTTGTTCCATAGCATTTGAGTTTATAAATTCTAGGAACCTTTGAGCTAGGGTGTTGGAGCTAGATTAATGCTCCCAGTCTATGTTTGGGTAGTTGAAGTCGCCCAATATAATGGTGTTTGGAGATACCTTCATATTTTCCAGTGTTCTCAGGAAGGCCGAGTGGGGTTCCTGGGTTTGGGAAGGTGGTCTGTAGCAGGCTATAAACTGGAAGGCAGTTTTACCCACTGTTAGTTGCACATGGATAGTATCTGATGCTTCGTGCTGTGCCACCAACCTGGAGGTGTGGGTATCTTTGACGAATATTGATACCCCCCCCTCCTTTTCTGGTTCGGTCCAAGTTTTGGGGCCGAAAAGCATGGTATGAGGTATAACCTGGTAGTGCTGGGGTGCTCTCGGGAGCCTTGAACCAGGTTTCTGTTACTGCACAGATATCGATGTTCTCCATGCTAAGGAGAGTTTCAAGTGCATGCATCTTGAGGTTTAGACTTCTGGCGTTGAGTAGCATTACACTTAGTTTCTTATCCCTTGTGATACCTATGGAGGTGGGTTTGTATTTTGAGCCTTGCCTAAAAAAGGCACTATGGGGGTGGCAAAAGCCTTTGCCAATATCCGAAAGCCCAGGCATGACGGGTGCAAGCCGCCCTAGCGAAGCATCGTGGCCTGTCGAGCATGTCATCCCAGGCTGACAGGCATTGGATCCCCTTTGAATGACACCAATACTTAAGCCAGTTGTTGAAATTGATCATCTTGTCTTCGTATTGTGGCATCATTCTTGGTGAGGGTAAGATGCTACTCAAGGTCAGCGTCATACCGGCCTGGGCCACATGCTTAGAGAGCTCCTCTATGTCTCTTTTCATGTAGTCCAGGGAGGTACATCTCAGGTCATTCACACCAGCATGGACAATGACTGAGTCATATTTGTACTTGCCTTGGAGTGACCTGAGTGCTTGTGTTATGTGGCGGATCCTAGTGCCCGACAGGCAGCTCACCATGATTTTCTCCTTGTTCAGCCTGGTGAGCGGGATGTTAGTGTGCCTGATGATAGAGTCACCTATTACAAGTGTATCAGGTGTGTTGTTTAGCCTTAAGGGCTGTGACTGTTCGGCACACTGGCTTTGTGAGCTATGTGTTGCACGTGTTTTGTTTTGGGGTAGCGGTTGCTTGGGTGTCTGCTTTGGAGGTCTTTGCTGCTTAGGCAGATTTTTATTTAGAGCCTCCGAGTATGTTTTTGTGTGTTTATGTGTTTGGTTTGCTGTCGTGGTAGGTCTGTGTGAGACTGGAATTGTAGTGAGTGTGGTTTCCTTCTCCTCCTGACAGGTTTCGCCAGTACTGAGTTGAGAGAGCTTAGCCTCCAGTTTGGCTATATGGTTGCATCTCTCACATGTATTGGAATTTGTTGGGAGGAGGAGAGGGTTGTCTGTGTACATGAGGCAGTTGTAACATTGCCTCAAGATTCCCAGATTCACCAGCTGGACCGGAGAGGAGATGGACAACTGACCTTTGGACATGCTAGAATAGTATTGGGAATTCCTTTATAATTGAAAAAAAAAGGGCCAATGGGGAACAAGGTACTCAAGGGGAGTTTGTGAGGGTGTAGTGCTTTTAATTTTTTAGTGCTGACTTATATAATTGCTTTATTGAGCAAGTGCCAGGTAACTTAAATGCAATGTGTTACAGGTAACTTAAATGCAAAAATGACAAACAGTAACTTTCTTTCAAGTGAAACAAAGAAATAAGTACAGTAAGCAATGCAGATGTCACTAGGGATCCACAGAAGCACTGAAAAGCCGCATTTTAGGTGGAATTAGCGTTTCAGGGAAATAACAAGCAAACAAGCATACAAACAAAGCTAGATTCAGCAGGCCTGGATCTAGTCTATGCTACAGCAAACAAGGTGTACCAATTCCAGTAAGAAACAGTTCAAATATGCAGGCACTATAAGCCTTTAACCAGAAATTCCCAGCTCAGAAGGGCAGAGTCCAGCCTCTCCTACCACAAGAGTGCAGACCACGAACCTTCTTAATGTAAAATAACTGGCCCGAAGCCCAAGTGCTTAAACCAGAACTAATTCACTTTTAGAATAACGGACACTGAGACCATACAAAGACTGATCCAGTTTTGAAAAGTTTCAGTCACTACATTAATGTTGGATGGCTGTCAAAGCAATCTAGTATACCACCTGAAGTGCAAACTTATTTTCCTTGGAGATGAAATGTTGATGGAAGATGGTATTATTTTCAAAGGTCCTAAAATTGTTCCTACCTCCTTACAACATGAATGTATCCAGATTTTGCATCGTGGTCACTCCAGTTCCGAATATACCAAAAGAAAGGCAAGAGAACTAGTATTTTGGCATTCTCTAATAAAAGACATTGATAAAGTACTTTCTTCTTGTTCAGTATGCAATAGTACTAAACTGCATTTGCAGAGAGAACCATTTCAGCCAAGTCAGGTTCCTGAACTACCTTGATCAACAGTAGCCACCGATATATTTGAGTGAAACAATCAGCATTACTTAATGTTGGTAGACTCTTATTCAGACTGGGTTGAGATTAATTTACTACCTAACCTAACATTCACTGCTGTCACCAAGTTGAAATGTCATTTCTCAGTCCATGGTAGTCCACACAAAGTTATTTCTGACACTGGTACTCAATTTACTAGTCAGGTGTTTCAGAAATTTGCAAAAGAATGGGACTTTGTACATGTGACTAATAGTCTAGAATATCTACAGTCAAATGGACTAGCTGAACGTGCAGTACAGAGTGCAAAGCAATTACTTGAGAGGTGAAAGCATAGTACCAATGTCTTTTTGAATTTACTTAATCTCAGAATCATACCCCTTGACTATATACTTGGCTTGCCTGCTCAAAGACTTCTATCTAGGCAAACCAGAACAACATTGCCTTTTAGTTCCAGATTGTTGAGGCATAAAGCTAAGAACAACAGGACAATTAGAGCACAGTTATTCAGAAAGCATTCTTTCCAGAAGTCCAGTTAGGATAAATTGAGCAGATTTCTTCGTCCATTGAAAGGAGGATAGACCGTGAAACTGCAGACATCTTCCTGTACCAGAATTGATATCGCAGCATTGTTCTTGTGATACAGACTCTAGATCTCAGAGCATTTCAGACAGCGATCCTGTTTCAGAACGTGTCTTTCTTAACTTCTATTTCATTCCTGATGATGATCCTGATGTCCCTGTTTAACTTTCAGCAGAGACTGTCCCAGTTGCTAGACCTGATTCTAATTTCTGTCTCTCACAATTTGGTCTAATCTCCAGACCTAGTGTGAAATGCACAGCAACCTGGACATAATTGTTTATACGTATTTAGTTCTGTATAATTGCATGACAAAAAATTATTTGTATTGATTGCGTGTTAATTAATGTTGTGAACATTACATGACTTATTTCTCAAAGAGGGAGGATGTAGAATAGTGTGCGTATGTTGTACCTTTAAGAAGCATTTCAAGGTCAGCACATCCATATAAATAGCCAGCATATGCTAGTGTCCGTGCCATTTTGTGAATGCAGTCAGAGAGTGAGCATGTATTAGTGCAACAGCTAGTTTGTTTATAAGTTTATGTAAGTTAAAGTTATTAATCATCAATCTTGATGTGTTTGTACATAATAAAGCTGCTTGAACAGAATCCACAAAGACTCCTCTATTTTATTCTGACTAGACGAGTGACAGAAAGGAACTAATGCATTAATGTACAAGTATAAATTTATGCAGCAGTTGAGAAAAATATTTGAATACACGGTAGAAATGTTAGGTGCAGCAGGACTGGTTTGTTGGAACTAGTCACATATACTGCAGGCAGTACAGAGACCTGCACTGAACAGATGAGCACAGCAGGAAACTCTGTTATGGTAACGATGCCTGGCCTGCTACAGTTGACAGACCAGCAGAACATGTATCTGCGCTGGGTTGACTGTGACGTGTTCCACAGCATATGTAATCTCAATAATTGTCTCTCCCCCTTTCTCCTCCCCCACTGAACATGTAGTTGTGTGTTTCTTATCTATCCTAGTTACAATGACTTTCTAAACCCCCAAGTGGGGGGAGACCACGGTCTTCCACCTCTAGTATCCTGAAGTTTCTAAATGTACTGCTGCAATATGTAGTTAACCATATATGGTTTCTCAGGACAGAGTCACTCCCATGCAATATCATTATGATACTGACCTCCTACCCACAGTCCTGGGGGCTACTGATTACATACACACAACAAACTGGTCTTAGAATGTATGTACCCAAAACAATGTCATTTGATCTGCCAGAAAGCCTGCAATGCAGATGACATCTTTACCAGTTTATGTTGTACAGTGTGCTGACATAACATGTGGAAAATGTGTGATGATCTCTACCACTCCCAACATGGAGCTGTCATAGAGGGGCAGCTCAGTGACAAGTGTCAAAAACATAATATTGTTAATGTATAAAGATGATTGTATATATCTAAGATGCAGTGAACTACCCCCTCCAAAAAATATTTTGCAGGTAATACTGGATACTTCCTTAAGCCATGACTGATGACAGTACTGCATCACTCAGGAGCCTTAACAGGACATCAGTACATTGTTATCCATACTCGGAGCAGTGCGGGGGTGGACAGTGTCTTTTGACTGTATGATATTTAGTTCTGGAACCTTATAAACTTCAGGACACTGCAGTACTCACCAGGTGAGAGATGTTATTGTTGTGTGTGCTAGACTGTACAACATGAATACAATCCAGACCTTGGTGAGACAGCCAGGTGCTCCCCAGCCATCAGTACCACAGTCACCTTTGCCAGGGGATGAACTGCTGTGAGTACCTATTCCACACAGTAGCCTGTTGCTACAACCAGCTTTCTCTGGCACATGCATTATAGTACCAGTGTCTTCCTTGTAGGGGGAGCATACTACTATACCGTGATTGTCTTGCCATCTGCAATCTGTTGACAGTGTCAGTGGTTTACAAGACAGAGGCAACATCATCAGCCACTTGGGTATTCTCTGTATCAACACAGCCAAAATGAAGCCAGCAACCAAGATGGATCCAATAAAAAATTGAATGTTGAATAAACATCAAAAAAGCTCACAGACCGGTTTCGGCTGGCAAAAAAAGCACAGCCTTCTTCAGTGACAAAAAACACAGAGTCAATTGATTCAACTTAAATAGTGCTTCAACAAATCCCATTGGTTCAATTAAAAGTATTCATTTAATCCAGGTGAAAAAAGAGCACCTAGTTTAGTAATCCATTTCTTTTCTTTTGTATCTAACATTGAGTGCCATCCTGTTTTATTAAATTTGATACCCTTAACCACATCAATCACCATAAAAGAGAAATTAGCAGTGTGATGTTTTAAAGTATGTTTGTACAATGCATTATTTATTTCCTTATTTTTCATATTGCTTATATGTTCAGATATACGTAGTCTTAAAGGACGAGATGTTTGACCAACATAGAAAGAGCTACAATTACATGTTGCTAAATAAATGAGCCATTCACTGCTACAATTTGCAAAGAATGAGGTGATATAGACCTTTGAGCAATTCCTGCTAGTAAATTCTTTGGATTTGACAATTTTACCACAGTTACTACAATGACCACAGGGAAAACACCCCACCAAAGGTTCCCCTGTAATAGTTGTTTGTGAAAATTGTGCAATACTAGCATGATGTGTATGTTTATAATGATTAAAACATGAGGCTAAATTCTTGCCCTTGCGAAATGAGAATAAACATTTGTCAGGTAATACATCTGATAATTCTGGTAAACTTAACAAAATGTTCCAATTCCTCTGTACACTATTCATGAGTACATCTGAATTCCTAGCATATGTTGTTAAAAACCTGATTGGCTGTGTGGTCCTCTGATCCCTAAGTTTATAAGTTAACAGTTCCTGCCTGGATAAAGTATTGGCCCAATTGCTGGCCCGCAAAACATGTCCCATAGAATATCCCCTTACACGAAATATGTTGACTAAATCACATCTATCTTCTTGAAGAGTCTCCCCCTGAGAACATATACGCCTTAAACGTATAAACTGTGATTTAGGAATGTTTTTGGCAATGTGTGGAGGATGAAAGCTGGATGGGTGAAGGACTGTGTTGTATTCAGGATATTTCCTGCAAACCTGTGTACTGAGAGTATCATCTGGTTGTCTTGTTATTAACACATCCAGAAAAGTTATTGTGTCAGCATGATAATTGACAGTAAACTGTAAGCCCCATATATTATCATTTAAATATGAGACAAATTCAGTTAAATAATCAACATCAGCCCTCCACACCATCCAGCAATCATCCAAATACCGCCTCCAGATATCAATTTCTGGAAGGTAAATATTATGGCTACTATTGTAGATAATATGTTTTTCAATATAAGCCATAAACAGGTCGGCATAAATAGGAGCAAATGATGCTCCCATGGCTGTTCCTTTAGTTTGCCAAAAACAAATGTCCTGATAGAAAAAAACATTATTAGTAAGGACATGCTCTGCGAGACCAACAAGAAAGGAATTGAAATCTTGTTCATATAGATGGGCTATATTAAGCCAGTGAGTTAACGCTTCAAGCCCAACCTGATGTGGAATATTCGTATACAGGCAACTAACATCAAGTGTACACATCAGCCAACCAGGTTCCAATTGTGCATCAGATATAATGTGTAAGAATTCAGTCGTGTCTTGCAAACGAGAACGAACAAATGACAACAAAGGCTTAAGATGTCTAGTCAAAAACAAGGATAATGGTTTTGTAAGATAACCTCGACCAGAAACAATGGGCCTACCGGAGGGATGAACAGGATCTTTGTGAATCTTGGGAAGAAAATAAATGTATTGATTAATAGGATCCTGAATAGTAAGTTGTTCTAATGTAGAAGTGGTTATGAGGCCAGTATCTCTGGCACTAATAAGAAACTCATCAATCTGTTTCTTAAACCTATGCGTAGGATTTAAACACATTTCAGCATAGTACCGTTTGTCAGAAAGTTGTCTCCTGGCCTCCTTGTCATAATCCGACCAGTTCATAACCACGACTGCCCCACCTTTATCTGCTGAAATAATAACCAAATTCTTGTTTTGTTGTAATTCAACAATAGCCTGTTTTTCACTAGATGACAAATTATTGGGTTTATAACGAATATAAAAACTGTCAAAATGTAGATCTTTGAGAATCATATTCTGAAACAAATGAACAATGGGGTGCATCGGAGCAAGATATTTGGATTTATGATAAATAAATTTATTATGATCATAAGATGCATCACCATCTCCAAACTGTAATTTCAAATTAAGAATTCTACAAAATCACAAGACATCCTGGACCAATTGGTCCTCAGAAATAAACCCAGGGATAAAAGTTAAGCCTTTATTCAAGATGGCCACTTGTGATGGAGACAAGACACAATCAGACAGATTTAGAACATTTGAGTTTACATTGCTTATTTCTGTATTACCATCTCTAACAGACTCTGAATGTTCTCGATTCTTTTTGTGTTTTCTGCCTCCAGGTTTCTATTTCCCCCTAAAGGGACAAAGCCTTGGGCTCTTTTGGGGTTTGGTGAATCCGATGCTGGCTGTATATCACTATCTGTATATGATGAAGGATCATCAGTAGATGATCCATTTGTTATGGGTTTATTACGTAATATGGATCTAGGTCTCTTTCTTCTTGGTGTTTTAACCGGATTGGGGTTAAACCGAACATGTTTGGAAGGAAAACTGAAAGGGTTAGCTCCCTGATAATCATTTAAATCCCGCTTAAATTTTTAAATTTTTCTAGATTTTAACTGTTCTTCAAGGTTGGTGAGATCACTGGCAACCTTAAGATATTTCTGAAAGAATATTTCATCCTCAAATTTCTGTACATCATTGCACAAGTCTGTTACAGTGTTAATTTCAGAATCAATAATTCTGTCATGATATTTATCCAAAGCTTCAACAAATGACATAGAAGCATGCTGTTGTATGTTAGACCATTGGCTATTGAGCTCCTCATCTGGATGCCCCACATGTGGTTGAATTCGAATTCTAAGACCCCTTGGTGTAATTCCTTTTGCAATATAAGCTTTAAAAAGTTTGGAATGCCAAACCCTAGATCTTAACAATTTTAAATGCTTGTAAAGATTATCAAAGGCCAAACTAAATGATGGTTCAGATCCCAAGGGGTCATTAGAAGAGTTGCTAATAGAACCTGCACAAAGACCAAATGCACTCAAATCTGCCCTATCAGCAGAAAGCCCTGAAACCAAATTGAAAAGGTCCATTTTGTCCGTTAATAGAAATGACAATGATGGCTTCTCATAGAATAGCCACATCAATGTAAAGGGAACAATAATAGCTCTAAAGGACAGGCCAATATCACCTGTCTTGTATTGCTATGTTCCCAGAGACAAATATAGCCAAATACCAATGGTCAAAAACGATATATGCTTGATGACATATAAAATAGAAAATAACAAATATATAACAACACTGCAAAAAGACCTGGGCAATATTACAGAAAATATATTAATATATATATATATATATATATATATATATATATATATATATATATGTTGGTTGCAAATGATTTCACCAAAAACAATAGTGAAAATTCAATTAGATCATACTCAGAAAATCAGGGGGCCAAACCTGACCACTCACTAAGAAATGTAAAGCTGTAAACTTCACAATTGTTGAGACCAAACATGTTAATAAAATTTAAAAGATGATAAATGCTACCATCCACTGGATGGAATATAATCATAAAAAATAAAATATAACCCATATGTTGGTAAATAGAAATGTACACCAAAAATTATGTTATGTGAAGAACCACTTATCCGACCCAAATGTAAAATACAAGGGGGGCTGTTCAAAATACTAGATTCAGGTATAAACCTGTTCTAAGTAGACTTATACTATAGAAAAGGACATCAATTGTGAGAAACATTTAGCATCCCCAGTTAACTTGCATTGATCAAGCTTCTGACATATGAAAAAATGTGCACCAACCAAAATCTAACTGTAATAATAAAAAACAAGAAGTGGCAGGACCTTCAGTATGTATTAAGAAAAAGAGTGTTACTAAACTCAAAAGTCACTCAATACTGAAAAACCGAAGTCTGCAACTCAAAATGGTCTGATAAACCAAGAAGAATCACAATGAGGCTAGACCAATCCAGTATACATAGGATACAAAAATTTTTTTTACAATACTAAAAATCATATTATACTTATTGTTCAATAATTTCCTCGCAAGTGTCCACAATAGTCCACAATAATCCTTGTTGTTTCGAATCTTCACATAAAGCGTTGATGTAATCCATAAACGTTTCTATTCATGAATTTCTTGATCCAAAAGAGAAAAACAGTTCAGCAAAGCAACAGTTCTGATCGCAAACTGCACTCCGTAATGTGATGTAAAGAACTCCAAAACAAAACAAATAGTCCCAAAAAATAATCATCCAAAATAGTTACTTGGAATGAGTATGTAGAAAAAAACACACACAGTACCTAGTCCAAAAAATAATAAAAGCTGGTTTTGACCCACAGGCCTCGTAACAATGTCACAAGATGGTAGAAAGATTTTATGAACAACCACCACGACTCCCACGAATCAAGTTGTCCATCAATCACAAAACAGTAAACACTGATTGCCAAGCGCCAGGCCCATATATAGTGTATTGTAAGCCCCAAATAGTAAAGTTGCTGATAACAATTGAAACGCCCAAAAAAACAAATCAAGCTATAACCGAAAGGCTTCGAAAACATCTAACCCCTGCCATCTTCAAAGCTTCATGTGAAAAATACACTTTAAACTATAACCCAATATGAATAATTGTATATACACATTGGGTTAATAGTCCTGTAAGTTATTCATGAAGAAACGCCAAATTAGCCTGAAAATACATCGACAGGAATGAAGCCAAGTAAATACCTGTACAACACAAATCACACATCCCAACGAGTCTTGCGAGTCTTACGTTGTCGTAAGGATACAAATATATGATCCAGATGGCACTTAAAAACAAAAATTGAACCAAATAGAGACGAAAAAAGAAACGGCTGCAGATAAATCACGCAGCCAGCATCGGATCCATGGCACCCAGCAGGAAGTAAAACGAAGTGTACCAGTCAAAAAATCCTCCTGCACGAAGAAAGGTTGCACGGCAACTAAAGCAAAAGCATCCACACAGCCAAAATGAAGCCAGCAACCAAGATGGATCCAATAAAAAATTTAATGTTGAATAAACATCAAAAAAGCTCACAGACCGGTTTCGGCCGTCAAAAAAAGCACAGCCGCCTTCAGTGACAAAAAACACAGAGTCAATTGATTCAACTTAAATAGTGCTTCAACAAATCCCATTGGTTCAATTAAAAGTATTCATTTAATCCAGGTGAAAAAAGAGCACCTAGTTTTGGAGTTCTTTACATCACATTACGGAGTGCAGTTTGCGATCAGAACTGTTGCTTTGCTGAACTGTTTTTCTCTTTTGGATCAAGAAATTCATGAATAGAAATGTTTATGGATTACATCAACGCTTTATGTGAATATTCGAAACAACAAGGATTATTGTGGACTATTGTGGACACGTGAGGAAATTATTGAACAATAAGTATAATATGATTTTTAGTATTTTAAAAATTTTTTTGTATCCTATGTATACTGGATTGGTCTAGCCTCATTGTGATTCTTCTTGGTTTATCAGACCATTTTGAGTGGCAGACTTCGGTTTTTCAGTATTGAGTGACTTTTGAGTTTAGTAACACTCTTTTTCTTAATACATACTGAAGGTCCTGCCACTTCTTGTTTTTTATTATTACAGTTAGATTTTGGTTGGTGCACATTTTTTCATATGTCAGAAGCTTGATCAATGCATGTTAACTGGGGATGCTAAATGTTTCTCACAATTGATGTCCTTTTCTATAGTATAAGTCTACTTAGAACAGGTTTATACCTGAATCTAGTATTTTGAACAGCCCCCCTTGTATTTTACATTTGGGTCGGATAAGTGGTTCTTCACATAACATAATTTTTGGTGTACATTTCTATTTACCAACATATGGGTTATATTTTATTTTTTATGATTATATTCCATCCAGTGGATGGTAGCATTTATCATCTTTTAAATTTTATTAACATGTTTGGTCTCAATAATTGTGAAGTTTACAGCTTTACATTTCTTAGTGAGTGGTCAGGTTTGGCCCCCTGATTTTCTGAGTATGATCTAATTGAATTTTCACTATTGTTTTTGGTGAAATCATTTGGAACCAACATATATATATATATATATATATATATATATATATATATATATCAATATATTTTCTGTAATATTGCCCAGGTCTTTTTGCAGTGTTATTATATATTTGTTATTTTCTATTTTATATGTCATCAAGCATATATCGTTTTTGACCATTGGTATTTGGCTATATTTGTCTCTGGGAACGTAGCAATACAAGACAGGTGATATTGGCCTGTCCTTTAGAGCTATTATTGTTCCCTTTACATTGACGTGGCTATTCTATGAGAAGCCATCATTGTCATTTCTATTAACGGAAAAAATGGACCTTTTCAATTTGGTTTCAGGGCTTTCTGCTGATAGGGCAGATTTGAGTGCATTTGGTCTTTGTGCAGGTTCTATTAGCAACTCTTCTAATGACCCCTTGGGATCTGAACCATCATGTAGTTTGGCCTTTGATAATCTTTACAAGCATTTAAAATTGTTAAGATCTAGTGTTTGGCATTCCAAACTTTTTAAAGCTTATATTGCAAAAGGAATTACACCAAGGGGTCTTAGAATTCGAATTCAACCACATGTGGGGCATCCAGATGAGGAGCTCAATAGCCAATGGTCTAACATACAACAGCATGCTTCTATGTCATTTGTTGAAGCTTTGGATAAATATCATGACAGAATTATTGATTCTGAAATTAACACTGTAACAGACTTGTGCAATGATGTACAGAAATTTGAGGGTGAAATATACTTTCAGAAATATCTTAATAAGGTTGCCAGTGATCTCACTAACCTTGAAGAACAGTTAAAATCTAGAAAAATTTAAAAATTTAAGCGGGTTTAAATGATTATCAGGGAGCTAACCCTTTCAGTTTTCCTTCCAAACATGTTCGGTTTAACCCCAATCCGGTTAAAACACCTAGAAGAAAGAGACCTAGATCCATATTACGTAATAAACCCATAACAAATGGATCATCTACTGATGATCCTTCATCATATACAGACAGTGATATACAGCCAACATCGGATTCACCAAACCCCAAAAGAGCCCAAGGCTTTGTCCCTTTAGGGGGAAATACAAACGTGGAGGCAGAAAACACAAAAAGAATCGAGAACATTCAGAGTCTGTTAGAGATGGTAATACAGAAATAAGCAATGTAAACTCAAATGTTCTAAATCTGTCTGATTGTGTCTTGTCTCCATCACAAGTGGCTATCTTGAATAAAGGCTTAACTTTTATCCCTGGGTTTGTTATTTCTGAGGACCAATTGGTCCAGGATGTCTTGTCATTTTGTAGAATTCTTAATTTGAAATTGCAGTTTGGAGATGGTGATGCATCTTATGATCATAATAAATTTATTTATCATAAATCCAAATATCTTCCTCCGATGCACCCCATTGTTCATTTGTTTCAGAATATGATTCTCAAAGATCTACATTTTGACAGTTTTGATATTCGTTATAAACCCAATAATTTGTCATCTAGTGAAAAACAGGCTATTGTTGAATTACAACAAAACAAGGATTTGGTTATTATTTCAGCAGATAAAGGTGGGGCAGTCGTGGTTATGAACTGGTCGGATTATGACAAGGTGGCCAGGAGACAACTTTCTGACAAACGGTACTATGCTGAAATGTGTTTAAATCCTACGCATAGGTTTAAGAAACAGATTGATGAGTTTCTTATTAGTGCCAGAGATACTGGCCTCATAACCACTTCTACATTAGAACAACTTACTATTCAGGATCCTATTAATCAATACATTTATTTTCTTCCCAAGATTCACAAAGATCCTGTTCATCCCCCAGGTAGGCCCATTGTTTCTGGTTGAGGTTATCTTACAGAACCATTATCCTTGTTTTTGACTAGACATCTTAAGCCTTTGTTGTCATTTGTTCATTCTCGTTTGCAAGACACGACTGAATTCTTGCACATTATATCTGATGCACAATTGGAACCTGGTTGGCTGATGTGTACACTTGATGTTAGTTCCCTGTATACGAATATTCCACATCAGGTTGGGCTTGAAGCGTTAACTCACTGGCTTAATATAGCCCATCTATATGAACAAGATTTCAATTCCTTTCTTGTTGGTCTCGCAGAGCATGTCCTTACTAATAATGTTTTTTTTCTATCAGGACATTTGTTTTTGGCAAACTAAAGGAACAGCCATGGGAGCATCATTTGCTCCTATTAATGCCGACCTGTTTATGGCTTATATTGAAGAACATATTATCTACAATAGTAGCCATAATATTTACCTTCCAGAAATTGATATCTGGAGGCGGTATTTGGATGATTGCTGGATGGTGTGGAGGGCTGATGTTGATTATTTAACTGAATTTGTCTCATATTTAAATGATAATATATGGGGCTTACAGTTTACTGTCAATTATCATGCTGACACAATAACTTTTCTGGATGTGTTAATAACAAAACAACCAGATGATACTCTCAGTACACAGGATTGCAGGAAATATCCTGAATACAACACAGTCCTTCACGCATCCAGCTTTCATCCTCCACACATTGCCAAAAACATTCCTAAATCACAGTTTATACGTTTGAGGCATATATGTTCTCAGGAGGAGACTTTTCAAGAAGATAGATGTGATTTAATCAACAGATTTCGTGTAAGGGGATATTCTATGGGACATGTTTTGCGGGCCAGCAATTGGGCCAATACTTTATCCAGGCAGGAACTGTTAACTTATAAACTTAGGGATCAGAGGACCACACAGCCAATCAGGTTTTTAACAACATATGCTAGGAATTCAGATGTACTCATGAATAGTGTACAGAGGAATTGGAACATTTTGTTAAGTTTACCAGAATTATCAGATGTATTACCTGACAAATGTTTATTCTCATTT
The DNA here is from genome assembly GCF_019279795.1 of Protopterus annectens. Classification (NCBI taxonomy): domain Eukaryota; kingdom Metazoa; phylum Chordata; order Ceratodontiformes; family Protopteridae; genus Protopterus; species Protopterus annectens. The sequence continues at coordinate 488,745,466 of NC_056743.1, read as the reverse complement.
CGCAAGGGCAAGAATGCCTCATGTTTTAATCATTATAAACATACACATCATGCTAGTATTGCACAATTTTCACAAACAACTATTACAGGGGAACCTTTGGTGGGGTGTTTTCCCTGTGGTCATTGTAGTAACTGTGGTAAAATTGTCAAATCCAAAGAATTTACTAGCAGGAATTGCTCAAAGGTCTATGATATCTCATTCTTTGCAAATTGTAGCAGTGAATGGCTCATTTATTTAGCAACATGTAATTGTAGCTCTTTCTATGTTGGTCAAACATCTCGGCCTTTAAGACTACGTATATCTGAACATATGAGCAATATCAAAAATAAGGAAATAAATAATGCATTGTACAAACATACTTTAAAACATCACACTGCTAATTTCTCTTTTATGGTGATTGATGTGGTTAAGGGTATCAAATTTAATAAAACAGGATGGCACTCAATGTTAGATACAAAAGAAAAGAAATGGATTACTAAACTAGGTGCTCTTTTTTCACCTGGATTAAATGAATACTTTTAATTGAACCAATGGGATTTGTTGAAGCACTATTTAAGTTGAATCAATCGACTCTGTGTTTTTTGTCACTGAAGAAGGCTGTGCTTTTTTTGCCAGCCGAAACCGGCCTGTGAGCTTTTTTGATGTTTATTCAACATTAAATTTTTTATTGGATCCATCTTGGTTGCTGGCTTCATTTTGGCTGTGTGGATGCTTTTGCTTTAGTTGCCGTGCAACCTTTCTTCGTGCAGGAGGATTTGTTTGACTGGTATTATTCTCTGTATCAGCCACATGATCCGAATCACAGATAGTGGAATGAACAGCAGCATCCTTGGTCACTATGTTGTTGTAACACAGTACTAACATAAACAGTAGTGATGACGGTAATATGATAAAGTTGCAAGCAGTGTATGTTAAAAATATTTTGAGCTATATAATCACTTTCTTACTTAGGCCTGAGAAACATTAGCCTGTGTAGAAGTAATGTGTTTAGAAAGGAAACATTTGGTGCGGAACACAAGAAAACAGATGAGGTTTAGCTGTGCTATATATAACTTTAAAAATGTAATAGTAACCTGGTTAATTATCAAGGGAGACCTGAGACATCAAACTCCCCCCATCTCACATACACACACATACATATATAATGATGGCAATTACTTGGGATAGTTCTTAAGAGATTGGATGGTGACAGGAGTACCAGGAAGACCTCAGGTTCTACAAGCTGTATACTAGTTGGCCCACCTCTATCTATGCCATCTTGTACTGAATTAACAAATAACAGTTTCTCAGTGCAAAGTTGGCCTTGTTTCTGATCCTGTAGTTACACTGTGGTTGAATCATACTGCAGCAACCTCTATTCCCAGGCATGACATTAATTACTGAAATGACTCAATTTTCCCTCATGGCCTATAGGATTACACCTTCTACACTGCTATGGAAGAGTATAATAACTTGCTCATCAGTGCGGACCTAAATGCATAATCAGATATTTCATGTTCCTGCCAAAATGGAATCGATAAAAACAGCAGCAAGTTCACATGAATGTATAATCATGCATTTCTCATTTATGCCCCATCGGAAATAGATAAAAACTCACACAGCTACAATTGACAATGTTGTGTAACCATGCATTTCTTGTCCATACTCCAGCAAAAATACGTAAATACTCACCTGTCACTACTGGAGTCATTTCATAGGCAAGCACACACACTATGAAGGTCTGTGTAGTTATTTGAAGATGAAATGGATGTCAGGCTGATACATGCGTTCATGTAAATCATGTTGGACAACAACTACCTGTTCTTAGAATGAGAATTCTACAAACAAATTCAAGGGGTGGCAATGGGAGGCAACATATGCCCCTTTGTATGCTAAAGGATCTACTTCAAATGATTGAAATTTTACAACATTGAACCTCTGATCTTCGAAGACCAGAGGATTGAAGTTGTAAAATATCAAACTGTAAAAAAAAAAAAAAAAAAAAAAAAAAATCTAACAAGTGAAAACTTTTTATCACATTTTTGCAGGGGGTGCAGCCCACATTGCACCCCCACACCCCCTGTTACTTAAATACACCAACTCCAAGATCACACCACAGTGAAGAGAACGGTAAATTTCCCGTTCTGCATTGTATGTCGATCTCCATTCACAAGGTTTGATATTTCACAACTTCGATCATCTGGTCTTCACAGATCAATGATTTAATGATGTGAAATTTCGATCCTTTGAAGTAGGCACATGCTAACACATTGTTGTGGACTTGGGAGAAGGACCAGATTTTTAACTCTTCATTTGCTGATTGTTGGATTAGTTATTCCAGTTTCTTTGATGATGTATGTATATTGTCATCTGACGATTGACATTTTAAATTAATTTTTGTCCTTCACACACCACGTTTCTCATAATGAAAGGTAATGTCTTGGGTATCACACTGAGGAAAAACAGGTTAGAAAGAAAATTTTGTTCAAACCTGTACTGTAAGCCATCTTTCTCCAACTTGTATATTCATTATGCGAGTAATCACCCACATTTCCAAAAAAGAGGTTTGATGAAGAGCCAGTATGTTAGACTGGCACATGTGAATTTTGATAATCACACCTTCATCAAAGAAAGCAATAACCTACAAGATATGTTTTTAAGCTGTGGTTACCTACAAACCTTTTAGAAACCATCCAAGATGAAATAAATGCTTGGGGCTCAAAAGATATGCCACTCTTGGGACAAGGGAAAGAATGTGTTGTTCTTAAGAAGACTGTGGGTGCAAACTGTGAGAAGGCAATAACATTAAAATACAGCAGTGAATCTAGAGGGACACAACACATTTTGAAAAAAAAACTGGAACATATTTTCCTGCCTTTAAGAAGTGGTAGGACATTTGAATTATCAACCACTTATACAAAAGAAAGAAGCAAAAAATTCTAAAGTTTTGAAAGAAGATTGGAAAAAATCACTGCATAAAAAAAAAGGCAGGGACAATAAAATTGTGGGATTTTCCACCAGAGGAAGTATATTTTGGAAGGCAGAAAAATACAACTGTTCCCTGTGACAAAAGCTACATGTCTAGTAAACATTTATTTGCAGAAGTACTTGGTCTTGTATGTGTGTCCAACTGTTTGTCATGCACTTGTTTTTATATAGGAAAAACTTTAAAAAAAGACCATGAAGGCAAACCCATGAATGCACACATTGCTATAAAAATATACTAATAGTCTTTATAAGCTTTCCTTTCTTGGTAAGATTTCAGGTTTGAAGGTTTTTTTGTATTGTACAACATTCTCACTAGTACCAGAGGCAGTCCTTGGAAAACTGGGTTAGAGTCCAGGGAACTTACTTAGCAGGTAAACTATACCCCAGGAACTTGATGTATTGATATCTATTGTATTGATGTTGAGAACTGCAAAATTTTAACTTTTAGTCTTGTACATGACATAAAGCATACTCAAGGATTTTAATTTTTTTAGCATTCAGTTCCTTTTTATTTCTTGACATATATAAACAAATAATTTTAGTGCACTGTCTCATGACTTTGATCACATGACTTATTGAATTTAATGGTAGATTGCAAGTTTCTTGTCAATTCTGATGAAGTCCTGACTTCTCTAAGGTCAAAAGAGCTTAGCCGTGATTTAAAGGATCTTTATTTTTGACAATTTGGACTTACCTTGACACAGTGTTACTCTAGTTATTTGTACCTCCACCACTGATGATGCATAACACTGGCCATAGTCAGCAGGACTAATGTTACTGTCACAGAGATGAAGGCAACCCCACGCCATTTGGTATATGTGCAACACAATGGATGCTATATGCAAATGACTATAGCCATGGTAAACATGTGCATCGTGTAAATGCATTTAGTGGTGTCAGTGACAGAGGTGTCATGCTTTACCATAATTGTACTGATGCATATAGACATTGATAGGTTTGTTGAGTGCTGAGGGGTCCTACTTGAACAGCTTTCAGTAATAATTTGGAACACTGCTGGGATGGGGATGGATATAACTGTACACACTGACTGTTACATCAACATATGTACAAGTAAGCTGGGCAGTGTAATTTGTAGGCCCATATTGTAATTTACTTCAGTTTGTATTTATATGAAGACTAAGCAGCATTCCACTCGGTCTGCAACAAGAGGTAGGGATGCCTATAAGCTGAACATAGTAAGAAAGCCTCATGTCATTAAGTTCATAAATTAACATAGTGTTCAGGACAAAACTTTATTTTTTATATCTGTGAATTAAGATGCTTTTATGTTATTCAAAATCAATAGAATCAATAGTTGTATAAGATATTAATTTGCCACTTATTTAACAGTGCTGTCATGTATACAGGGTAAGATGTTGGCATCTTTCCATGTAATTTAGTTCTGCAATGTGTACAACTTTCTTAGGAAATTCCCTTTGAACTGCTTCCAAGCTGTTAACTTACCCTGCTTTGTAAATGCAAAAGATGTTGTTATGTTTGAATATTAGTCTGATATAGATCTTGTTTAAATTTAAGAGTTGTATATGCTTTGTAGTAAATTTTGTTAAGCATAACACCCACTTGTTTCAAAGCCCTAGTATTTGCATGCTTAGTAAAAGAAAAGTTTAATGTCATCAAGTTTCCCAAGTCTTTATAGTCTTCAACCTGCCTTAATAAATGTGATAAGAAACATTGATTTCTTAATATCTTGTTTTCCAAGATACATAATGTTACATTTATCAAAACTAAACTTTAACCGTTATGCTTGACCGGTTTATTTCTTGCATATTAGCACTAACACCTTCATAGTCTCTCTTATTTAAGATAAGACAAATTAGTTGTACAGTCATCAACATACATGTTAAGCCAATTGTGGTTACTCAGTGGTATTGTGACAGATAAGATATTAAATAAATTTGGTCTGAGAACTCTTCTTTGTGATATCCCAGAAATAATTGGAAGGTGTCTGGACCTAACGCCTTACTCTATTTTCCTGACCGATATTCCTTTCAGCCAAGATGTAATCCACCTTATCAGGTATGAATCAATTCTGGCACTGCCAAGTGCTTTGATCATCACTATACATGACAAACGGACAAAAGCCTTTGACAAATTTAAATAAATCATAATAGTTGATATGTTTATTGCAGCTGATAATATATTTAGTACTTTCGATATCTGATCATGCAAGCTCAGTAAGTTAGCAATGGATGATCATCCTTTAATAAAGCCTTGCTGGTCAGTATCAGTTTGTGCTAGACTGGTTAGTGTTACAAGTTATGCTTTTAAAGCATTTACCAAGGATGGAAGTGTGACTAATTAGTCAATAGTTCTCAACATCATTTGTTACATTTTTAGGTATAGGTGTACTATTAGATTCCCCCCCCCCCCCAAAAAAAAAAAAGAATAAGGGATAGTTCTAGTTTGTAATTGCCTGTTAAAGATTTGATGTAGTACAAGGCAGAGTGTTTTTAATTTTGTCTATTCCATTAGATACTGATTTATTAATTTTATTCAGTGTTTCATTTATAGGATCAGGAATTAGCATGAGACAGTTTTCACCAGGAGAAATGTTTTAAGTTGTTTCCGTGTCTGTAAACTGTGCATTATTAGAACTAGTAAATGCAAAATTAGTGTTAAACATCTTTGAAGAATAACTTCAGTTCCCTGCTAAGAATGCCACTGACATACACAGAAGTCATCCATTGTTTTAATTTCTGTAAGGGGTTAATATATTTGTAATAGTTCTTACTATTAATTGTACCACCTACTATGTAGTTAGGATATTTCTTATAAAGTGCTATTTTTTTCTTGTATAGCTCGATTAAACCAGAGTTCTACCAGCATAGACATTTTTATTCTCTATTTTTTCTTTCTTATTTCTAATCATATTTAAGGACTCAGTACTAATAATTAATAACCTTATAAGAGTTGAGTAGCCAAAATTTAGTCCATCAGTTAATATGTCCAATCCGTGTGTTCTCAACTTCATATTTTAAAAGTCCATAGTGAATTATACCATGATTATATTTTAATGTTTTAATCAATGATGAAGGAGCTGTTACTATTCCAAATACAATGGAATAATTAGAGGTGCAACCTCTAAGACATTTTTGATTGAGTTAGTAATATCTGTTGCTAAGATGCCTAATATGTTTTTCCATCTTGTTTTATCGGTAATCTGCTGAAGTCCACAACATGACATGTCAATAAATTCTTTTGTATAAGTATTAGTTGCAATTAAATTAGACAACTTGATACATGGATTGTTAATACTGAATAATAAAAGATGATTCTTTACATTCAGGATGTAGCTTAATTTTAACAGGTAATTCCGATGCTTACTGGCATCTATGTTTGGACTACAGTAGGAACATGCATTTTTGGAGATTGTAAAATTATTATTGTTAAAATGTTTTGTAATAATTTGAACCTTTTTGCTGTGGGCTTTTGCCGAGAATGCACTTCTACCAAATTAGACTTTCCTGGGAATCAAATGTCAATAAGTAAATAAATATAAATAAATACAACCTTCAATGTGTTGCTTACATATAAATCATACATATTGACTTTGAATTGTTTCTTCAAAATAGGTCAAAAGAAACTTAATTGTCATTCAGAACTACACAGTAGTGTATCTGAATGAAATTACATTGCTCCGTTCTCAATGCAGGAAACAGTTGCACATATAGACAGAAAATTTAATAAAATATCACAGTAGAAATTTAATAAGTGGCAGTTAGTAAGTAAAGTAGGAGAGATGTTGACCACACCCATCCCAGAACAGGAGATCGGGAAGACGAGGAACAATATCAAGGTGATATTGTCAAAGTAAAATTGAAACAATAGCAGCATATCTATAATTAGATTGAATTATTGCACAGTTTGTATATTGCACTTCACAGTCCTTCAGTGTGTAGGTGAGCTACCTTAACATTGCACTTGGTTATTGCACATCCATAAAATAAGCCCCTTGATAGGCTTGTTATGTAACAGATGTCATGGTTCATTTTTCCCAAGAGTTCAACAGTCTAATGGAGACCGGAAAGAAACTGTTTTTTAGTCTGGGGGTCTTACAATGCAGGCTTCTGTATCTCCTGCCTGAGGACAGGCGAGTGTACAGACCATTGGCAGCATGCATTGGATTGCTGGAAATCTTGTTAGTCCTGTTGATGCACTGGCATTTGTATAGGTATTCCATAGGTGTAAGGGAGGTGCCAGTGACTCTTTCTGCCAACCTTACAATTCTTTTGAGAGTCTTCCGATTCTGATTGTTACAGCTCCCATACCAGACTGCTGACTGATGTTGGCCAGGACATTTTCAATGGTGCCCAATCCTCACCCCTTGCATGTTACCGAATGCATTATATTTTGTGTATCCTAGAAAACTTAGATCTCTCAAATACCAAGATTCAACAATGGCTATGATTTTATAGGTTTCTTTGTCCATTGTGCTTTTTAATACAGGGAGCTTATTACCTAAGTTATCTTAACTAGATAAATAACATTTTAAAGTGTTACATTTTTTCTTTGGTTATTTTAATTAGCAATTTTCAGTATTTAAAAAAAAAAAAAATTAAATCCATACGTAAAAGCCCCCTTTGCCCTCCCCCAATGTGGAGGGCAGGGTTCAACCACCACCCAAAGTCATATATACAAGGTGCACGGTTGCACCACAGTGAATAAATGGAAAAAAACTGAAAAGCATACTATCAGCTCACAAAATGTAATACACGGTGGCAAAACTCACTGTGAAATCAAATTCTAGAACTTAATCCACTTGATCACCACTGTAGCCCAAATGTGTATGTAAACCTTGTATAAATCATTAGTACAAGTGTGTTTTACCCTATGTTTGTACTTTGATGTAACCTGAAGAAGCCTGTAAATTGTTTTAGGATGTCAGTTACTTTTTAACATGGCAATGCATAGACTTGGACCCTTATTCATATCTGTACTTCATAAATTCTGTACAGTTGATTTAAGAATAGATTCATGAATTGTTAATACCTCATTTTTGATAGCTGGCTTCTTTGATCTTACGAGCAAAGATACACATTTTAGGCAATACCTTTTATAACTTTTGAAGAAACTGTAAGGTTAAGGCAGCATATAATTCATAGGTATTCTGATTTCCAAAAGCGTGTCTCTTCAGGCATTTTTTTATTACTGATTGCTAGGTATTGATGTCATTCATGCTACTGTTTCCAGTTCTTTTTTGTGATTTGTTTGTAGAATACCTATTTCAAAGTACAGTACACTAAGTAATACATTGTATTTACTGTCTACAAGTACATTGAAGTTGACTGAATGACACTAAGTTAGTACTGTCCATGATATCTCATTTGTTTTTATCATTGGCAAGTTCTCCTGAGATCCTTTCCCATTTATGGTTTGAATAATTTTCCATGCTTGACTTTATATAATAAGTCTTTCTTATTGGTCCCACTCTTTCTGTTTGCTGTCTAGTCAGAGTATCATAACTTACTCAGCCTATAATATGCCACATATACTTAATTATCTGATGTTCCTTACCAATGAAATGTTAGCTGTGTGTGTGGAGATATATATATATATATATATATATATATATATATATATATATATATATATATATATATATATATATATATATATATATATATATATATGCATACATACACACACATTTTTATTTTTGCACTTCCTTTCTTTTTTAGATTAGTTCCTTTATTTTATCTTTTCATTGCTTCAGGGTTTCTAGTCATCTGCTCTGATTTCCTTGAAGTAATCCTGTCTTTATTTCATTTAGTAAGGCTGTAATTCAGTTTACTGTCGACAGAACCTGATATAAACTGTCTGTATCTGATATTTTCCTGCTAGGTACTGACAAACTTTGTTATTGTTCTAACAGATATTCCATTGCTATAAGAACAGCAGACCTAGTGATTAAGCAATACTTTTATTCTCTAAAATAGAGCAACAATTAATTTTATTCATTTGGAATAGAGTTCTAAAGTTGAATTTAAGTTCCTTGTGTAGACTTTAAAGTGTGACTTAAGATAATTATTTGTAGTCGAGACCTTAAGTTCCTATGTGTTAATTGAATCCTTAGTAGCTATATTTAATTATTTTTTAATTTAAAAACTTTATAGTACATGTGACACTCGGGTATGCACTTAAGACTGAGTTTTATTCTCTTTCTCTTTCTCTTTGGTACACACACTTTGGCCTAATATAAACCTATATGATATATAGGTACATTTCGAAACAAATCTGAGTCACTGTTCATTGCATATGTAAAAATGATCTGTTCTTTAAGATATAAACAAGAGAGTATCCATGGGGTTCAAAATGTTATGCTAACAGCAAGTGAAACTCGAGATAGGTGTTTAAAAATAACTTGAATAGCTCTAATGTAAATTGCTATAACTTCCAGCAGATAAAGGTATAACTCAAACAGGTAAATAAGAGTGAGCGAGACCAGCTAGTGTGCTCATTTTTCCTGACATTAGAGAAACCTGTCTGCCTTAACATTTATTTCTTATTTTAAAATCTCCCCCCCCCCCCATGTGTGTTTAGTCACCAAAACTGCATTAATACCCATCACTTGAAATGAAAGAAATGTTTCCAAATTATAGTATATTCCCCATTTCTACAGCATTTCCTCTCTTATGTTCCTTCACAGAAGCAGACCATAAAGCACTTGTGAACAATCCGGTATTTAATAAACAGAAAAACGGTATTTTATTAAAAAAATAAACAAAAACAAAGCTTCTTGTTTTAGCTCTGCTCGCACTTTCTAGTTTGAGTTATACCTTGTTCCATCTGAGTCCATTCGTAATATTTTCTTTTACTTTTGAATTCCCAGACTACATTAGGCATCATCCATGTACTGGAGCCAGAGTTAGAAGGAAACAGCTGCTTCCCTACTTCATTTAACAGACTAGGTAGACTTCCTTGAAGTATCTATCATTTTTAACAATTCAAAACAGCAGAGAAGCTGGAAATAAGGAGTATGTGCATTTTTCCCCAGATGTATAATGCTCAAATGCTGGACTATTTAAAAAAAACTGAGGAAGCTATTTTTTTCACATTTTTTTAACCAGAATTGGTAATTTGGGCATTTGCTGCTTAATCCCAATTCTTTAATAATTGTCTAACACATAGTTTCCTATTAATCACATTTAAAAGCTGAAGCAAAATGGACAAATGCTTTGTTGACATTTCGCAATATATATTAGAAATATAATTATAATCCAGTGTAATCACTCAGTTCTTGTTCAGACTTGAAATGTTGAGGCCAGTCTAGTGGGGTAGAGGGATAAAGCCCTGACTACAGCTGAGGCAACCCAGGTTTGATTAGCAACTCGACCGCATGATGGAGTGGAAAGGAGGAGTGTGTGCGCCCATCCAAGGTGGGAGGGCACTCTTCAGTGATGCTGCCTAAGAGGAGGTGTGGTCCAAAGAAGAGAATTCCCTTTGCACATAGTCAACAAGTGTTGGGAGCAGGAAAAGGAAGTGGGGAGGGCATATTAAAAGAAAACCCTATGGACAGAAGCGCATAAGGCCAATCACCCCAGTGTGCTATCAAGACCCATAAATGGTCCCAGCAGTACCAGAGTGGACTTGGGGGGGGTAGGAGTATAGCTGCTAGACCCGATGGATGTGGGGCACTGGGGGCTGGGCCATCATTAGGATGAGGTCTGAAGGGACCCATAAAAAGGGGGGGGGTAATAAACTTTTCACTAACGGTTCTAATTTTAGCTTCATTTTTTTTCATTGTGAGGGTTTTTACATATTTTTAAATTAATACTTGAAAATAAAGTTGCCTATTAGAGTTTTGTATCAAGCAAGGTCACATTTTTAATAAGTCAGGAATGAAGTGGATCTCTTCTTAAAAGAAATTCTTAAACACAGATTTGTGAACAAGAAAGCAAAAAAATCTACACTACTAAGGCAGAATGGATTTGTTAACTGCTGCTAGACCAAGATCTAGGCTCAAAGCATTTCATTTTTTAATTACTTTATCATGTATCCCTTCATAAGGAACACGCATCACAATTGCTGTTATACTAAATTTGTCACATTTTTCATTGCAATATTGGATCTGACCCATATCTGCATTGTATAATTTTGAGTAATGCATAAGTCAGGTAGGCATTCTCTATGACGTAAGAGACTTGCGAGTACCTGTGCTATTAGCAGCTACTAACACCCTGAGCACAAACTTTTTCCCCTTAATGTAATTCTGACATAGATTCTGAATTGGACAGATATTTTAGCGTAAAGGATTAATACATGAAGTGCTAATGAGCATTATGTAGTTCTGGCTTAAATTCTTCAATCTCCACTTTACCTGCTGAATGTATTTGGGCAAGTCATTTAACCATATAGTGACGCTGCTGTATTCCTGAAAAGAGGAAATCTAGCCTTGCAGCATTATACGGATGAATTATAATGTATGAAGCTTTGTACAGACATTTTCCCTCATCTCTATCCTTTAGATCTATTATATAAACATAACTCCTTAACTCACTTTTACTGTACAGTATGCCAGCTCACAACATACTTACTGTTTGAGCATTATGTTGGCTCTTGTACATTTTAGAGCTAGGATATCAACCAGTTTAATATACGGTGTTTCTTAATTAGTACTACTTTAACATGCTATCCATTAAGAAAATATTGTACATGTAAGGGAACATTTGAGACCAAAATATGAGACTACAGACATATCCTGTAGATAAGAATAAAGAGGAAGAACATATGGATTATGGAAAGGGGATAGGATGTTTCAGAATTTTCTGTCCCACTGATGAAATTAGACTTTCTCATAGTCTTGAATGTGTAAAAATAATGTGCTGTCACAGCTGTGATATTTAGCCAAAGATGGGATAATTCACGGAAAGTGCATTTCTTGAGTTAAAGAAAAGAAGGCAGCATTATATGGATGCTAGAAGCATAGCTACAAAGATAGTAAAAGAGAAAAGAAAATAATATAGGAAAAAGATCTAGCAGATGAAGTAAAGAAAGGGGTTTAGTTCTGAGATCAGTTCTCTTTGGTAGTTTGCATCAGACATAATATGAGTATCGAGAACAAGATTAACACTAGGCATGTGATATTAAGAAGGGAGAATAGAATATAGACATGGGACATTTCAAGGACACCTGAGAAGTGGCACCTAGGTATTATTGAAGGCAAATGCAAAGCACCCAGGCTGTAATAATCACAAACTGGAATACTATTTGGGATGAGTGACCCTAAAAATTACAGATCAGGGGAAAAAGATTATGGTATCACAAAAAGATTAGAAATGAATCCCTGCGAATAAACTGAAGAGACTGTAGCCAAATTAAATAACATCCTGGACTATCTCCTTAATGAAACAGAGTCCAGGAATTGACTTTATTTTATCTCTGTATTTATGACTGGGATAGGACCCTGCAGGACTAATGCATTTGGTTATGGCTTTCATACAGAAATAAGGTATCTAGCTAATTGAGAAGATGTAAAGAAAGAGTTGCAGAATAATAAAGGGAATGGAGAATAAAGGGTGCTAGATGAGCTAAATCTTTTCTCACTTAAGGAGAGAAAATAAGTAAAGACCTGATATGAGGACGCAATAAACTTAGTGGGAAATGTAATAATATAGAGCACAAGATGAAAGACAATGAGGAGTCTACAAACTTAAGGGTACAAAGCTCAGCAAATACGCTATAGAGCACTTTTTCACTGAAAATGTTTATCTTTGTTTACAAGAAAAGTTAGACTGAGATAAAACCCCTTTTCAGTGGGAGCCTAGGGAGAAAAGCTCCACACTTCTGTATTGAGATGTACAGAAAATAGAGTTATGCGATATCAGTAGGATTAAAAAATATAGGTAACTGTACATATATGAGAGAGAAAAAAGTGCAATAGCTTTTTTAGGAACAAAGCTTATACATAGCATGCATAGATGTACACAGTATTAACCATTCATTAAAAGTACACATAGGCTTCTGTATAACAAAGAGAGCTATAATGTTGAAAAAGATACACTAACATTACCTGCAATTTCTAGCAATTAAAATAATGAAAAGAGGCAGCTTAGCTATGGAAATATTAGGAAGGGGGAAAGTTGATTGATAATGAAATACAGTATATGTTAGTAATAGAGCAACTATGAAAACATTGTTAAATATAAGATCGAGAATTGATAAGGAAAGTGAGAATGATTGGGCCTACTTGGACTGTTATGAGTACTAGTTTTCGACATGAGAGAGAGTGATGAAACTGTGATAGGTGGTAGTGAGACAGTGTTTGATATAATTAGAAAGGAGAGGAGAAGATCGAGAGTTGTCAAATTAAATTATGCAGTTGATATAATTTATGGAAACAAAGTATCATTCTGGCCCTATGCAGAAAAGGGGGAAATGGACAAAAGTATTTGGAGAAAAGGTAACAGGTGTGGCCAAAAATGTATTCTATTTACATTGATTCTATTTATTTATTTATTCTATAATATTTATTTTAAAATGCTGTAGATAAAGGAACAAGTTACCTGACAGGGTTAGTGGATTTTTTTTCAAGATCACAATAATCTTTAGTAAGCATGGAAGGAGTTGTGTGCTGGGAAAAGGGTCATAAGTAAGGTAGCTGAAAGATAACGGTTAGAAAATAGCTCTTTTTTTTCCCTGGCATAAATGTTTAATCTTTTTAGTGTGTAGCTGTATGAAACAAAAAACAGAAATCTTTTCCACTATGTATACCATTACAAATTTGGATTATATTTGTCTGCACTTTTCTATACTAAGAGGGCTTTTAACATGTGAGCTATTGTTGATACAGATTTAAGTAAAGTTACAAGGATTTTTCCAGTCTTCATCCATCGTTTTACAATACTAAGGCTTTTAATATTTAACTTCATTTCTGGCTGTAAACATTCTGTAGTATTACACCCACACACACAAGCTTATTATTACTTGTCTACAGAGTAATAATTATTCCTTTCTAATTGTTTTGCATGCGTTTTTGTTTTTGTACATAAATAGTAAAATGATTCTGAGCAAAATAAAATCGGTTGCTTGTCTAATAATCAGACTTACAAAGATAAGGACTAAAGATACTTTCACATTTCTAGAATAAGTACATTTGAAAATATGCCAAAAGGTTAGCTTTTAGTCACTACATAATTAGCCATCTGAAAAAAATTGTGTTCCAAAAATTCATACTATTATTTACCAGCAATTTTTTCATAAATCGTGTTGTATTTCTCAACCTATGATTAAAATCCATGACTATATGTTATGGCAATACACAGTTAATTATTTGTGATTTTCAGAATGATACTGTTATAGTAAGAGGAATAATGTTAACATTAATGTAGGTAAACTTAACTTTAGTTTAACATAGGTAGGTCACCAGATCTGTTCTTACATTCATTCTTGTTGTGGGATTGTAGACCTTATGCATCCTAAACAAGCTGTATTATTTTCACCTTACTGCTGTACTATTTGGAAACAGATTTTTTTTTTAATTTCCAACAGACAAAGGCTAGTGAAAGAAAGCTGCTGGCATACCTGCTCAGTTTGGTTACTTTTACAAAGAAAGCTCTGCAGAATTTGTTTCTAAACCATTCATTTTTTTTTGTTTGGCCTGATTAATTGATTCTCAGATATTTGTTGGTCACATCAGTCAATTAAGGTGTAAATTCGCATTGTCTCGAGTTTTCATCTCCATTTGTGGGGTATTATATTTGTTTGTACCTGATAGACAGTGAACACTTGTTGAAAAACATTGAGATTACAACTTTCACTGTGTAGCAGCGAAGGTGACGAAAAACATTATAACACTGGCAGCAGGCAGTGAACAAGTGAAGCTAATCTCTGCTGGAGGTGGGAGTTTTGTCCAGAACATAAGTTGTGAAATGAGATCTTTCGACTGACAGATTTATTTGAGATGCACTGAAAACATTATCATTGCATGATGTCTGCATGTATAGAAACAAAAATGTAAGTCAAATAAATCGTCCTATCTTTCAGATATTTAAATTGATGTAACCCTTGCTTGTTTTATAGTCTTTACAAGAGGGTGAAGTAATATTATTTTGGACTTGTGCTCAAATATTTTTATACTCTTTCTTTCCTTAAATATCTCTCTCTCTCTCTGTTTATCTATCTATATAGTTTACAATCCACGAACACAGAACAGCACATTCAAGTTTAGAGTAATTGATTTGGTAGTAATGGGAAATAGGGGTGGTGATATGAATAATGCTTTAGAAATAAAGGAATATGAGTGGATTATTAGATTACAAGCTGACAAAAATCCAGGTTTAAACAATGCAGTAAGTCTGAAACGAGTTTTGGTGAAAAGACAGAGAGAAATCATGTAATTTAATTGTATAAGATTTCTTCATTCCTGCCTTTAAAAGTTTTGTTTATCCATTGTGGTTGATGTTTATAATGTAGCATATGTTTTTATAATAGATACTTTTTATAATATGACATTTGTTATATTGTTACTGTACTGCTGATTTAATTCATGTTTTATACAGTGAAGTTATGATATGATCATTTTTAAGAGAGTTCTTTTTTAAAAAATTTTTTGTGAAGGAAAGTTTTAGATAGGCTGGCTGGATCATGTGATGTTAAGTAATTCCTATTTAAAAAGAATGAAAGTTTTATTTTAATTGTACTGATGAAGGGTGGTTAGCCCAAAAGCTTTATCGTATTCAATTTTTGGCGCTATATTTTGTCTGAGTTTTGTGAAGTATCTATCTATATAGGTCTACTTCACTTACCCAAAATACCATAATACCAAAATTCATAAGACCGAGCCCATGATGACGACATTCTACATGCCGGAACGGTCACAATATCAACTCCCATTTAACCATCAGTTTCCCCTTGTACAGCACTAGTACCTTCTCATATTAGTTGTTCACGGCAAGTGAGACTGGATTACGCTCCTCACAGCAATAAATGAAG
Organism: Protopterus annectens; assembly: GCF_019279795.1. Taxonomy (NCBI): domain Eukaryota; kingdom Metazoa; phylum Chordata; order Ceratodontiformes; family Protopteridae; genus Protopterus; species Protopterus annectens. Next base: position 488,729,548 of record NC_056743.1, on the reverse strand, counting down.
GTCTACACCTTTAAGATGTTGTGCTCTGTACCAATGCCAAGATGGCAGAACTGTGTGAGGAAGTTCCTGGGGTTATCGGTAACATCTATCATGACTGTATCATCCCATAAAAGTAAGGAGCTGTTGAGAGATGCAGAAACTCCAGATATTACTGGGAATACAAATATAAATCTATGCAGAGTTGTAAAAGGAGAGCCGTCACCACTGTAATGCCCAATGGAGACAGGTTAGAGAGGTCAGTTGCACACCACTATCAAGGAGACCCTGGGGAAGTGGAAAGATATACAGTGCGTCATGATTTGAAAGTAAGGTCTACATACAGCAGACACACACCATGCTTACTTGTCGTGGACTCATTAGCATCTACCTCCTTAGACACAATACACAGCATTATGAACAGGAAGGCACTCTTTCAGCAGATAGGACATGTCAGGAGGAAAAGGGGCATGAGGGATGGTGATGAGGAGCTAACCTTAAAATATTGATTTTGATGACTATCCACTGAAAACAGGGACTTTCGTAAGCAAATGAATGTCCAATACCATTACCAATACTACAGTCAATAATTTATATGACTTTAGTCGGGATACAATATGGCTGATGGACGGCACCTTCTTTAGCAAAGTGGTGACCATTAGGCAGTTATATAGTGTCCACAGATTAGTGGTGTGTGGTAGTCATAGCAAAGCTGTTCCATTGTTGTTCTCCCTAATGACCAAGAAATCTTTAAAGTCTTACAATTACTTGTGGCACTGCATATTCTATTTGTTGTTTGAACATGGATTTCAAGTGGTTGTACGTTAGGTACTGTGTGATTTCAAGGTGGCCGTGGTCAAGAGTGTGAGACTAAATGTACCTGGTGCTCAATCTAAAGGCTGCCTGTTCCATTTCATGCAGAACTAGTAGAGAAAGGTTCAGGCTTTAGGTTTAACCTCTCTGTATAACAGCAATCCCTCATTTCAGTTGGCAGTTAAAAGCTTAGCTGTGCTAGGTTTTGTTAAGGAGTATGAGGTGCATGCTACATTCCAATTACTTAAAGAAACATTTCCTGTAGAAGGGAGGGATCTTCTGACATACTTTGCAGAGTGGTACATGTATGGTAAACAATGGAAATTTAATACACGTACCTCAAATGTCTGTTTTCCACCACTATTCCTAGTCTCCTTTTGGAATGTGTGTAACCTGAATGAGTTCCTGCCTCATATACAAAACCTGACTGAAGCATGGCATAAGAGACTTAAATGTCTGTTAGGTAGCAGAGGTATGGACTTATCTGTGTTATTGACAGCTCTAGTCAGGGAACAGGACCATGTGTATGAACTTAGTGTCTGAATGGCTGCAGGAGAGAGCTTATTTTAAGGCATCAACAGTTTGAGACAGTGTTGGCTAATAAGGAGTCGTATTCCTCTATACAATTTGTCACAGCAATTGCTAAATTGCTAAAAATGTAGTGAAGCACTTCAGCTGACTTTCAAGAATGATTTTCAGTTGTATACCACTGGGGTCACACGGGTGCTGCTTGGAATCACATGGTGTTTGAATTTCCTGGGAAATGGATGGGAGAGTATACAGAAGTGGTGCTGATGTGGTGTACTATAATGGATTTAAAAGTGCTGAATTTCAAGAAGACCATGTCATGGAACAACTGCTGCTGTTTAATGTATGTTGTGCTGCTTCAATTGTAGAGTGATACTGTGTGACCTGTTATACGTTGCTGCTGATATGGTGCAGGATAGTATGTTATGGCAGGAAATGTCTGTTTCGCGGCTGCTTCAGTGTTATGGTATTGTCTCAGAAAATGAATTCCCCAGAGTCGGACTCAAGTGTTGTGCACAAAATAGGAGGCACTTACTCAAGTGTTGTGCACAAAATAGGAGGCACTTACTGAATATAGGTTGCAGGCTATATACATGTTCACTGATGGCATTGGGAAGTATGATAAATGAAATGTCGCTATTTTCATTGTCGGTGTTGTTGAGGTCAGTTTTATGATTGCCAGCATTGTGACCATTCGGGCATATGGAATGCCGTTGTGGGCTCGGTCTTATGAATGTTGGCATTATAGTATTTCTGGTAAGTGAAGTAGACCCATATATATATATATATATATATATATATATATATATATATATATATACGTGTGTGTAGACCTGTATGTTTAGATGCATGCATATAACTATCTATACATATATACACACACACACACACACACACACACACAGAACACATCTAAACCCTAAGCAGCAAACACTTGCACGTATGCCACACACACACCCATTAGCAGTCTGTCAAACAAACTGCCTTTAATAGTCACTCACACGGGTTTATATTAGATCTTCAAATGCTTAGGTTGTCGAACGCTGAAACGTCGACAAGTCAAACGCGACAGGCCAATTAATCATATTTTTTCCCTGGGAAAAAATTTGCTTGACCGTCATAGGGGATTTGCCATTTTCCCCGATATAAAGCAATCTCAGAGTTGGTGTGTTTAGTTAGGGGGGTGTGGAGGCACAGACCCCACATCTTGGGGTGTGAGGAGCAAAGCTGCCCACTTCGTTAGTGTTTTAGAGTTTGTTTGTTTTTTTGTTGGCCATGCAAATTTTATCCTGGGAAAAAAAATTTGTGTAATTGGCCTGTTGCGTTTATTAGATTTTAACATTTAGGTGTCGACGTTTTGACATTTGACAACCTAAGCAATCGAAGATCTAATATAGACCCACTCACATACTTCAAAACATTCACATAAACATACCACTAAATCTATCTCATTACCTAGCCCTTAAATCTAACTCAAGTCCAGCAAACACTCACACTTGAGTCTATACATACACACACAAAAATCTATACCCTAACTTAGCTCTTGCTGTAACCTTAACGCACAAATACTCGCACGTTTCCACCCCATTACACTTATCATACACTAACATCTTCAAACTTCCTACTTCTGATATAAACAATATTGCACTCAAACTGTATATGCCCCTAAAGCACAGTTGTGAATAAATATCTGTTTCATAGAGTGCCCAACAACTACACAAATGCATATAAACACACACACACATGCAGTCTACCTGGTTAAATGTGCTCTTTAGTCAACGTGAAACATTGAATAGCTTGTCCATTTCACCCTATGTTGAACATTTGGAGTTGTCTTACTTTAAGACAAGTGAGCACTAGGGTTTAGGGATTTTCCCTTTTCCTTACTGTTGTGTGATCTATTAGTCGAAATGTATAACAACTAGGGGAGTTTGCCTTGACCAACTCTGTAGTTCAGTCTGGTAATTATATATATATATATATATATATATATATATCAATATGGGTCCCATTTAATTTATTGAATTTACAGTTCACTGAGCTTAAAAATGACTTCACTTTTCCGAACACTGAATTTTCCATATTACAAAACACTGACAACACACCAACATACACAAACAAGCACATACACAAATTCTTTATTTTTGAAATGGGGCAAGCCCCCCTGCACCCCTCACACCTCCTGCAAGTTATATATACCAACTCCGAGATCACACTACAGTGACAGGAAGGTTATATTTCCCAATGCTCACTCTACTGCGATCTCCATTGATAAGCAACAAGTGCTGTTAAAATAACTTTCCACTTACTACATGCATCCCTCCAAGAACACAGCACAATTACTTCTTTCCAAAAATGCCATCATATCTGCCAAGTTCTAGAAGTGGTACAGTGTACGAGAATGTACATGAGCACTGTACCCTTGTACTTGCTGTAGTAACACCAACAGCGTAACTGTTTCTCAGGGTAGCCTAATGGTTAAGGTGTTTGCCTTACAAACACAAAGTATAGGGTTTGAATCTGGTCTATACACACTGAGCAGAGTGGATAAGTTGTTGACTGCAGCTGTTAGCTGAGATATATAAGTATCCTGTTTTTTTTCGATTATTTATACAGATTATTGTTTTTAACAATTAATATATAGCACTTTTATTGTCTGCTTTTTAGTCTTCGAGTGTATTTTATTGCTATTAACTAATCTGCACAAGTAACTGATTTGTCTGCAGTTAAAAGCATTCTGTATCTTTACAAATCTTTATCTGTTTGTGCTTTCTCTAGTGCTACTGTCTGTAGGCTATTGTTTCTAGCTGAAGTCTCTTTAACTTTGCTAGATTGTGTTAATAGTCTGCTGAGTGGGGGCTGGTTCTTTTGTGTTCTTGTAAAAAAAAGTTGTTGTTCTGGTATTTAAGCCCTAACTTTGATAGGGTTTCTGTCTATACACACTGAGCAGAGTGGATAAGTTGTTGACCGCAGCTGTTAGCTGAGATATACAAGTATCCTGTTTTTTTCGATTATTTATACAGATTATTGTTTTTAACAATTAATATATAGCTCTTTTATTGTCTGCTTTTTAGTCTTCGAGTGTATTTTATTGCTATTAACTAATCTGCACAAGTAACTGATTTGTCTGCAGTTAAAAGCATTCTGTATCTTTACAAATCTTTGCTTTCTCTAGTGCTACTGTCTGTAGTCTACCTTCCCTCCCAGTTGGTGTCTTGCTCTTATACTTGGTGGCTTTGCAGTTGCCCGCCCCTACTATAAATCTGATCTGTGACACTCCTCCCAGTCTAGTGTCATTAGCTCATTGCCTTAATATTGCTACAACACAAGTGCTCTAGGTTGCACTGCATCTGAAGTGTTTGTGTGTTTTAGCTGCTTTTCTGTATATATAGACTTCTCTGTTTCTTTAACTAAATAAGCTCTGCAAAGTTTTTATTGCATTCCTGCCTGTATTTCTGAGTTTTTGCACTTTTAAAATTTGTTTTTGCTTAGTTTAACAGGTAGGCTACACACTCAAGTGCGCTAGCCGAATTAAAGCATTTACTGTGTTTCTGTACCTAATTTCTGCTACTTTGTGTAAAAAAAAAAAATAAAAAGATAATCCTTGTTTCTCGCCTTTACTGAACTAGAGTAGTCCAGTCTTCAGGTATTGCTGATCTCTGGGCTGTGCCATAGTTCCTGTGTTGCCCATATCCTTATTTGGATAGGAGGAAGCTTCTTTGTTCACCAGTGAGAGTGGGGAGCACTGAGCAGCCTATCTGTCCCTTGAGGAGTGGTTCCAGCCCAGTGACCTGTAGCTTATTGGCCGTTTTGGGCCATTTCCTATCTCTTTCTAACCCCCTGCTTTAAAGCCAGCTTTAGCGCGCTTTTGCACTTGTAATTTAAAGTTTGTCCTGTTTGTTGCATTTACCTGTTGAGGCTACACACTCAAGTGCGCTAGCCTGTGTTGCATATTTACCGCATTTTTCTGCTGTTTGTTGCAAAAAAGAAAAAAAAATATCCTTGTTTCCCATCTTTCCTGACCTAGAGTAGTCCAAATTCAGGCTTTGCTGTATTCTGGACTTTTGGAAAGTTCCTGTTTTGCCCATTTCCTTCCTTGGATAAAGGGAGACTTCTTTGTTCACCAGTGGCAGTGGGGAGCTTGGAGCAACCTATCTATCCCTGGAGGAGTGTTCCCAGCACAAGAATCTGGTAGTTCCTGTGTTGCCCATTCCCTTTCTTGGATAAAGGGAGGCTTCTTTGTTCACCAGTGGCAGTGGGGAGCTTGGAACAGCCTATCTATCCCAGGAGGAGTGTTCCCAGCACAAGAATCTGGTAGTCTGTTTGTTGCAAAAAAGAAAAAAAAAAGTTATCCTTGTTTCCCATCTTTCCTGACCTAGAGTAGTCCAAATACAGGCTTTGCTGTATTCTGGACTTTTGGAAAGTTCCTGTGTTGCCCATTTCCTTTCTTGGATAAAGGGAGGCTTCTTTGTTCAGCAGTGGCAGTGGGGAGCTTGGAGCAGCCTATCTATCCCTGGAGGAGTGTTCCCAGCACAAGAATCTGGTAGTCTATTGGCCGTTTTGGGCCAATTTTTAGCTCTTTCAAGTCCCCCTGTATAAAACCCACTTTGGCACGGTTTCTGCACTTGTTACTACTCAGCCAAGCTCCTTCTGGTCTTGCAGAGTGGTGCTAGCAGCAGAGAGGCTAAAAGAGCGACTGCTAACCTGATAAAAATGTTTGTTTTCCTGCTACTACCTGGGTGACTGTCCGATCTAGCTAAACTGCAAGTATTTCTGCTTCTTCAACTGTTTTAAACTGTTTAAAGTTGTTTTTGCACCTGCACTTTTAAAGTGTGTCCTGTTTGTTGCTTTTACCTGTTGAGGCTACACACTCAAGTGCGCTAGCCTGTGTTACATATTTATTGCATTTTCCTACTGTTTGTTGCAAAAAAAAATGATCCTTGTTTCCCATCTTTCCTGACCTAGAGTAGTCCAAATACAGGCTTTGCTGTATTCTGGACTTTTGGAAAGTTTCTGTGTTGCCCATTTCCTTTCTTGGATAAAGGGAGGCTTCTTTGTTCACCAGTGGCAGTGGGGAGCTTGGAGCAGCCTATCAATCCCTGGAGGAGTGTTCCCAGCACAAGAATCTGGTAGTTCTTGTGTTGCACATTTCCTTTCTTGGATAGAGGGAAGCTTCTTTGTTCACCGGTGGCAGTGGGGAGCTTGGAGCAGCCTATCTATCCCTGGAGGAGTGTTCCCAGCACAAGAATCTGGTAGTCTGTTTGTTGCAAAAAAGAAAAAAAATATCCTTGTTTCCCATCTTTCCTGACCTAGAGTAGTCCAAATACAGGCTTTGCTGTATTCTGGACTTTTGGAAAGTTCCTGTGTTGCCCATTTCCTTTCTTGGATAAAGGGAGGCTTCATTGTTCACCAGTGGCAGTGGGGAGCTTGGAGCAGCCTATCTATCCCTGTAGGAGTGTTCCCAGCACAAGAATCTGGTAGTGTATTGGCCGTTTTGGGCCAATTTTTAGCTCTTTCAAGTCCCCCTGTATAAAACCCACTTTGGCGTGGTTTTTGCGCTTGTTACTACTCAGCCAAGCTCCTTGTGGTCTTGCAGAGTGGTGCTAGCAGTTTAGAGGCTAAAAGAGCGACTGCTAACCTGATAAAAGTGTTTGTTTTCCTGCTACTACTTGGGCGACTGTCCAATCTAGCTAAACTGCAAGTATTTCTGCTTCTTGAACTGTTTTAAACTGTTTAAAGTTGTTTTTGCACCTGCACTTTTAAAGTTTGTCCTGTTTGTTGCTTTTACCTGTTGAGGCTACACACTCAAGTGTGCTAGCCTGTGTTACATATTTATTGCATTTTTCTGCTGGTTGTTGCAAAAAAAAAAAAAAAAAAATGATCCTTGTTTCCCATCTTTCCTGACCTAGAGTAGTCCAAATACAGGCTTTGCTGTATTCTGGACTTTTGGAAAGTTCCTGTGTTACCCATTTCCTTTCTTGGATAAAGGGAGGCTTCTTTGTTCACCAGTGGCAGTGGGGAGCTTGGAGCAGCCTATCTATCCCTGGAGGAGTGTTCCCAGCACAAGAATCTGGTAGTCTATTTGCCGTTTTGGGCCAATTTCTAGCTCTTTCAAGTCCGCCTGTATAAAACCCACTTTAGCGCAGCTTTGCGTGATTTTGCGCATAGCGCTGCATTGGGCAGCGCCGCTTAATTGGGTTTAAACCATTCTCAGCTCCACAAAGTCTGCTCTTCACTTTTCCCCTTAGAACTGATCAAGTTCTCATAATAAACACCGTATTCCCACTCTAAAGCCTGGCACTTGCTCACTAAAGCAATTATATAAGTCAGCACTAAAAAATTAAAAGCACTACACCCTCACAAACTCCCCTTGAGTACTTTGTTCCCCATTGGCTCTTTTTTTTCAATTATAAAGGAATTCCCAATACTATTCTAGCATGTCCAAAGGTCAGTTGTCAATCTCCTCTCCGGTCCAGCTGGTGAATCTGGGAAACTTGAGGCAATGTTACAACTGCCTCATGTACATAGACAACACTCTCCTCCTCCCAACAAATTCCAACACATGTGAGAGATGCAACCATATAGCCAAACTGGAGGCTAAGCTCTCTCAACTCAGTAATGGTGTAACCAGTCGGGAGGAGAAGCAAACCACACTCACTACAATTCCAGTCTCACATAGACCTACCACGACAGCAAACCAAACACATAAACACACAAAAACATACTCGGAGGCTCTAAATAAAGATCTGCCTAAGCAGCAGAGACCTCCAAAGCAGACACCCAAGCAACCGCTACCCCAAAACAAAACACATGCAACACATAGCTCACAAAGCCAGTGTGCTGAACAGTCACAGCCCTTAAGGCTAAACAACACACCTGATACACTTGTAATAGGTGACTCTATCATCAGGCACACTGACGTCCCGCTCACCAGGCTGAACAAGGAGAAGGTGTCACGGTGAGCTGCCTGTCTGGCGCTAGGATCCGCCACATAACACAAGCACTCAGGTCACTCCAAGGCAAGTACAAATATGACTCAGTCATTGTCCATGCTGGTGTGAATGACCTGAGACGTACCTCCCTGGACTACATGAAAAGAGACATAGAAGAGCTCTCTGAGCATGTAGCCCAGGCCGGTATGACCCTGACCTTGAGTAGCATCTTACCCTCACCAAGAATGATGCCACAATATGAAGACAAGATGATCAATTTCAACAGTTGGCTTAAGTATTGGTGTCATTCAAAGGGGATCCAATGCCTGTCTGCCTGGGATGACATGCTCGACAAGCCACGATGCTTCGCTAGGGACGGCTTGCACCTGTCACCCCTGGGCTTTTGGATATTGGTAAAGGCTCTTGCCACCCCCATAGTGCCTTTTTTAGGCAAGGCTCAAAAGACAAACCCACCTCCATAGGTAATCCAAGGGATAAGAAACTAAGAGTAATGCTACTCAATGCCAGAAGTCTAAACCTCAAGATGCACACACTCGAAACTCTCCTTAGCATGGAGAACATTGATATCTGTGCAGTAACAGAAACCTGGTTCAAGGCTCCCGAGAGCACCCCAGCACTACCAGGTTATACCTCATACCATGTTTTTCAGCCCCAAAACTTGGACCAAACCACAAAAGGAGGGGGAATAGCAATATTCGTCAAAGATACCCACACCTCCAGGTTGGTGGCACAGCACAAAGCATCAGAGACTATCCATGTGCAACTAACAGTGGGTAAAACTGCCTTCCAGTTTATAGCCTGCTACAGACCACCCTCCCAAACCCAGGAACCCCACTCGGCCTTCCTGAGAACACTGGAAAATATGAAGGTTTCTCCAAACACCATTATATTGGGTGACTTCAATTACCCTAACATAGACTGGGAGCATTAATCTAGCTCCAACACCCTAGCCCAAAGTTTCCTAGAATTTATAAACTCAAATGCTATGGAACAACTTGTTGCCACTCCCACAAGAGGGGAAAACATACTGGACCTGATCATCATGAACATGGGGACTCTATGCTCCAGACCAGAAGTGTATCCCTCACTGGTAAGATCAGACCATAAACTAATCTCACTAGATATTCGCATCCCGACCCCAGCCCCTGCCCAGAAAACCACAGTGAAAAACTTCTCTAATGCAAATTTCACACTCCTTAAAACTGAGGTGGAATCCTTCAAAGCCCCCGGGCCTGTGGAAAATACGGCCCAGACCGCAGAATCCTTTATAAACGCATTCTCTGAACACCTTCAGGAATGCATGGATCATGCAATCCCAAATAAAACCAAGACCCAATCCTCCAAAGTTAGGCGTCCTGTCTGGTGGACCCCAGCCATAAACAAATTATACAATAGAAGGAGGAAGCTGCTACATGATAGAGCAAAATCCCAAAAAGGTAAGGCATCTCTGATCAGTGTTAGCAAAAAACTATGGGCACTCATAAAATCGTCTAAGGCCAGCTTCGAGAGAAAAATTGCACAGGACACTAAGGATAATCACAAGGCTTTCTTTAGTATATGCTCAGAATTAGTCCAAAATGACAAAAAATACACCGAACCCACAGACATTGCCAACATCCTAGCTGACAGGTTCAGTGCAAACTCTCCCCCTCCCCCCTTCCCCACCAAAAGGGCAAATATCTATCCCAGCAGAGTGCTGCCCCCCTGACATCTCAGATGCTCAGGTAAGAGCCGCCCTCTCCAAAGCAAAAAACACAGCATCAATGGGACCAGACGGTGTCCCGGGCTGCGTCCTACATGAACTCCAAGAAGAACTAAACCCAAACATAAAACTACTGTTCAGTCTCAGCCTTACTACAGGATATGTACCCAAAGAGTGGCATACAGCAACAGTGGTCCCTCTCCACAAAGTTGGTGCCTCAATGGATCCTGGAAACTATCGCCCCATAAGCTTGACTAGCTTGGTCTGCAAAGCTATGGAAAGGATCATCATGGACCTCATAATTAAAGATATTGGGAACCTACAGACACTGGATCCTACCCAATTCAGCTTTGTTAAAGGCAGATCCTGCCTCTTAAACCTGGTTGATTTCTTTGAAACAGTCACCAAGGCCATTGATGAGGGGAAGGTGGTCCACGCAGCCTATCTGGACCTTGCAAAAGCCTTTGATACAATACCCCACTCGGGCATTATAGATAAGCTCACCAGCTTAAATATAAACCCCTATGTCACTAGATGGGTTGCAAACTGGCTCAAGGACAGAACCCACATGGTTAATATTGCTGGAGCCATGTCATACTCCAAACCAGTTACAAGTGGCATCCCACAAGGCTCAGTCCTGGGACCGCTCTTGTTTGGTATATATTTCTCGGAGGTACAGGCTAACACGGAAGGACTGTGGCTGACCACGTTCGCAGATGACTGCAAAATGGGTGCCATAATAGACTCTCCAGCCGACAGAAGCATCCTACAAAAGGGCTTCATAGAAACAGACAACTGGTGCCAGAGCCATGGCCTCAAGCTAAACGCCAAAAAGTGTATAGTCATCCCCTTTGCAAAAACAAAGTGCCCACAAATTACCACATAGGTGGTAATCCATTAAGTACGGAAGAAGTAATTAGGGGCCTGGGGACCCAAGTTGATAGCAATCTCTCATTTGACAACCACGTGGCCAAAGTGGTTAGAAAAACATTTTATGTAGCCCACCTAATCATGAAGGGATTCACATCTAGATCAGGGGAGGTCATCCCTCATCAGGCCCATAATTGAGTACAATGCCCCTTTTAGGATGTACCTTACCAGACACCTGCAGCAACTGGAAAGACCCCAAAAGTACCTCACCAAGAGGATCAAAGGGCTCAAACAGATGCCATATGCTGCCCGGTTAAAGAAACTCCAGCTCTACTCAGTGGCATACCGCCTGCTCAGAGGCGATCTGTGCCTGATGTATAAAGCCATGTCCAACCTGGAATTAATGGACATGCTGCACCTCAGAAAATCCAAATCCCATCGAGCTACGCGCTCGAGAGACTTGAACGTCAGCACTGAAATAAATAGGACATGCTGGAGGGACAGATTCATAACCCAGAGGCTCCCTTCACTCTGGAATAAAATCCCAGTCCAGGTTAGGCAGAGTCCCTCATTGACTGGCAAGACCAGGCAGGAGGAGAAGGCAACTACACACATCACAATACCAGTCTCACATAACTCAACCACACCACTGAATCAAACACATAAACACACTAAGACATACTCGGAGGCTCTGAGTAAAAATTTACCTAAACAGCAGAGGCCTCCAAAGCAGACAACCAAGCAACTGCAAACTCAATACACCACACAAACAACACATAAACAACAAAATCGGTGTGCAAAGCAGTCACTGCCCTTAAGGCCAAATACAACACCAAACATACTTGTCATAGGTGACTCCATAGTCAGACACACTGACGTCCCGCTCACCAGACTGAGTAAGGAGAAGGTCACAGTAAGCTGCCTGTCGGGCGCTAGAATCAGCCACATAACGCAAGCACTCGGGTCTCTCAACAGCAGGTACAAGTACGACTCAGTCATTGTCCACGCTGGTGTCAACGACCTGAGATGTACCTCCTTGGACTACATGAAAAGAGACATTGAGGAGCTCTCTGATTATGTAGCCCAGTCAGGTATGACCCTGACCTTGAGCAGTATCCTACCTTTACCTAGAATGATGCCACAATACAGTGATAAAGATGATCAGCTTTAATAATTGGCTTAAATTCTGGTGTCATTCAAAGGGGATCCAATGTCTGTCTGCCTGGGATGACATGCTGGACAAGCCACGCTGCTTCGCAAGGGACGGCTTGCACCTGTCACCCCTAGGCTTCCGGATATTGGCAAAGGCTCTTGCCACCCCCATAGTGCCTTTTTTAGGCAAGGCTCAAATTCTAAACCTACCACCCTAGAACACAAAAAAGGAAAAAAACTAAGGGTAATGCTGCTCAATGCCAGAAGTCTTAATCTCAAGATGCACGCACTCGAGGCCCTTCTCAGTATGGAGAACATCAATGTCTGTGCTGTGACAGAAACCTGGTTCAAGGCTCCTAAGAGCACCCCAGCACTATCAGGTTTCACCTCATATCATGCGTTCCGGCCCCAAAATCCGGACAACACCAAGAAAGGAGGGGGGGTGTCCATATTCATAAAGGACACCCACACCTCAAGGTTGGTGGCAACGAACGATGCATCGGAGAACATCCAGGTGCAATTAACCATAGGCAAGACTGCTCTGCAATTTGTAGCATGTTACAGGCCACCCTCTCAAACTCAGGAACCTCACATGGCCTTCCTGAAAACATTGGAGGGGATAAATGTATCTCCAAACACCATCATACTAGCTGACTTCAACTACCCTAATATAAACTGGGAACACTACTCAAGCCCAAACACTCTAGCCCAAAGGTTACTGGAGTTCATAAACTCAAATGCCATGGAACAACTAGTCACCATCCCCACAAGAGGAGAAAACATACTTGATCTCATCATCACGAACATGGGATCACAATGTTCAACACCGGAAGTATACCCCTCACTGGTGAGATCAGATCGTAAACAAATCTCGCTGGAGGTCCTCATCCCGCCCCCAGCTGAAATAAAAAAGACCACAGTGAAAAACTTCTCAAAAGCCGACTTCACACTTCTAAAAACTAGTGTGATCTCCTTTAAGGCCCCTGAGCCAGTGGTAAACATTACTCAAACCGCTGAATCACTTACAAATGCCTTCTACCAGCACCTACAGGACAGCATGGATCAGGCAATCCCAAACAAAACTAAGACTCTTTGTACCAAAGGCAAGCGTCCAGTCTGGTGGACCCCAGCCATAAACAAGCTCTACAACAAAAGGAGGAAGCTACTACAAGATGGAGCAAAATCCTTGAAAGGTAAGACACCTTTGATCATTATAAGTAAAAAACTAAGAGCTCTCATAAAATCATCCAAGGCAAATTTTGAGAGAAAAATTACCAAGGACTCAAAAGACAATCATAAGGCCTTCTTTAGCTATGTTAGAAACCTAGGAGGAAACTCCCAGATATGCTCAGAATTAGTTCAAAATGATGTGAAGATTACTGAACCTACACACATTGCCAACATACTGGCTGACAGGTTCAGTGCAAACTTCTCCCCCCCCAAAAGGAGAGATATCTATACCAGAGGATTGTAGCCCCGCAAAAATCTTCAACGCCCAGGTGAGAACTGCTCTCCAAGGCAAAAACACAGCATCCATGGGACCAGATGGTGTCCCCGGCTGTGTGCTCCACGAACTCAATGAGGAATTAAACCCGCAGTTAGGACAGCTGTTTAATCTTAGCCTCACCTCAGGATACGCACCCAAGGAGTGGCGCACGGTGACTGTGGTCCCACTTCACAAGGGCGGTGCCTCCACCGACCCTGGAAATTACCGTCCCATTAGCTTGACAAGCCTTATCTGCAAAGCCATGGAGAGGATCATAATGGAACTCATAAATAAAGACATAGGGAACTTGCAGACTTTGGATCCAACCCAGTTTGGCTTTGTCAAAGGTAGATCATGCCTTTTAAACTTGGTTGACTTTTTCGAGACAGTCACCAAGGCCATTGATGAGGGAAAGGCAGTCCATACAGCCTACCTCGACCTGGCAAAGGCCTTCGACACAACACCCCACTCGGGTATCATCGAAAAACTCATCAGCTTGAATGTAAACCCATACATCACAAGATGGGTTGCAAACTGGCTAAGTGACAGAACCCACAGGGTCAGAGTTGCTGGAGCCATGTTAGACTCAAAGCCTGTCACAAGTGGTGTCCCACAGGGCTCAGTCCTGTGTCCACTCTTGTTCGGCATCTACTTTTCTGAAGTACAAGCAAACACAGGAGGGTTATGGCTAACAAAGTTTGCAGATGACTGCAAACTGGGCGCCATAGTCGAAAACACATCTGACACAGATATCCTTCAGAAGGGCCTCACAGAAATGGATAACTGTTGCCAGAGCCATGGCCTAAAGTTAAACGCCAAGAAATGCATAGTCATACCCTTCGGGAAAAACAAGGTTACCCCTAGCTACCATATAGGTGGCAATCCACTGAGCACAGAAGAAGTCATCAGGGATCTGGGGACCCAGGTTGACAGTAGCCTTCGCTTGACACTCATGTTGCTAAAGTAGTTAGGAAAACCTTCTACATTGCCCACCTGATCATGAAGGGATTCACATCTAGATCAAGGGAGGTCATCGTCCCCCTGTACTCATCACTCATTAGACCTATGATTGAGTACAATGCCCCATTCGGAATGTATCTGACCCGACACCTGCAGCAGCTGGAAAGGCCCCAAAAGTTCCTCACCCAAAGGATAAAGGGTCTCAAAAATATGTCTTATGCTGCCCGACTGAAAGAACTCCAGCTCTATTCAGTCTCATACCGCTTGCTCAGAGGTGACCTGTGCCTGACATATAAGACCATGTCAAACCCAGATTTGATGAATATGCTTCACCTCAAAAAATCTAGATCCCTCAGAACCACAAGGGTGGGAGACTTAAACCTTGACACGGTTATTAATAGAACGTACTGGAGGGACAGATTCATCACCCAGAGACTCCCTATGCTGTGGAACAAAATCCCGGTACATGTGAGGCAGAGCACCTCGCTGGCCTTGTTCAAGAGGAATCTTGACCAATGGATGGGAGATCGCAGATATACCCCAGGGATTACTTCAGTGTCACTGCTTGACAGAGGCACAGCAAAATAATAGGCATAGTTTTATTCAAACTAAAGGGGTGGCGAAAGCCACATAACTATGGGCTAGGCTTATAAATGCCCTTGGGCAGATAGCCTAGTATGAACCTATGAACCTATGACTCTCTTCAAGAGGAATCTTGATGAGTGGATGGGAGATAGTAGGTTTACCCCGGGTATCACCTCTGTGTCACTGTTAGACAGAGGCACAGTATACTAACCTCGAAAAAGGGCATAGCAAAATTCATTTAAAATGGGTAGTGAAAGCCAAACACACACTGGCTAGGCTTATAAATGCCCTAGGGCAGATAGCCTAGTATGAACCTATGAACATCGAGAGACTAAAATTTCAGAAAAGTGGAGTTTTGGCTGAAAGGAGTCATTGTTTTGAAGTACATTGAACTGTAAATTCAATAAATGAAATGGGACCTGTAGATCAGAGCATGTGATATACCTTTAAGAACCATTCCAGTCAGTGGGCACATGCATATATATACAAGCAAGAGTGCCATTTTGAGTGAGCAGCCAGAGTGAGAAATGCAAGTATGTAGTCAGTCAGCTAGTTAGTTCATTGAAGTTCTGTGTTCCTGACATCCATCCTGATGTGTTTATATACAATAAACTGCTTAAACACCAAGCCTCATCATTGTCTTAATGCACATAAGATGAGTGACATGGTGTCAGAATGGGATCCAGAGTTACAGCCATGAGGCAACGGGTTAAAGTTGGAGGAATATATAGGAGTGGATCATCTCTACTGCTCAAACGACTCGAAAAATAGGTCAGAAACAAATTCCAGTTACAAAAACTCGCTTAAATGATTTCTTTCACTACAGACTAAAGGTGTCCCAGTTGATGCCGTGGTAGTAGCAGCAGCCACAACGAGAGAGTTAGCTGAAACCTCCTCATCTGTCTATCCACCGAATAAAGGCTCTCGTACAATGGACAGATATGGGAAGCAAATGTTTTCATCAGCGACCTTCTCCCTTAGGTCCCTGAACTATCTTTCCTATTTTACTAGTCTTCAGAGGGATCTCCTAAAAGAGCTTGGAGATACCCTACAACTCCTCCATGAGGCTTATTTCATACAGACACAATGGAGTGAGTTGAGCTTCAGGAACAGGAGTGGCTCTTAAGAGACATTCTTGGCTGCCGCTGTGTCAGTTTGCGGAACCTTTCAGGGCATCCTTCACCAATACCCCCTTTGATGCCTCCTCTCTCTTTGGGCCTCAGGTGAAAGACATGCTTACTAGGAGCCAGCAGGAAGGCAAGACGCTCTCTGATGTCGGAGTCCATTTTTCCACTCCTACCAGATCATACCCAAAGGGTCAGAAGGGTGGAAAGATGTGGTTTTGAAAATCCCAGGGACCCTTGCCTGATGTACATGGTGAATTTTCCCCCAGGGGCAGAGGGGGGAATAATAACAATGGCAGACACCACCCTCGTGGCAGAGGGGGTCTGCAAAATCAGGGTGACAGAGATGCGTTCTCTTCCAAACCCTATCAACATCCTTGAAGGGATGCCCAACTGCTCAACTCTGGAGGCAGTCGGGGGAAGGCTTTCATTGTACCCAGTCATCTGGCAAAATATTACAAAAGACAAATGGGTACTAGCCATTATATCCGGAGGTTACAAGATTCCCTTTTATCAACCCCCTTTTGTTTAAAAAAAATCCATCCCAGATGTTCCACCCAATTGAAGGGTCAGGCAGCCACAGAAGTTTCAAGACTGCTAGAAAAAAGAGCCATCCAGGAAGTCCCCGCAGACCAAGTAGGATCCAGAAATTACTCAAGATTCTTTTTAGTGTCCAAAAAGACAGGGACTGGAGACCAATTCTGGATCTCAGCAGGTTAAACAAATCTGTACAAAAAGAAAAGTTCCGGATGGTAACACTGCAGTCCATTCTCCCCTTTCTAGGTCAGGACAATTGGATGTGCTCCATAGATCTTCAGGACGCATACTATCATATAAAAATGGACAGACAGTCCAGGAGTTTTCTACGCTTCTGGCTAGGGACCAATAATTACCAATTCAGACCTCTGCCCTTTGGTCTCACCACAGCCCCCAGGGTGTTCATCAAATACATGAAAGTAGTCACGGCTCACCTGAGACATCTAGGATTCCAGGTGTTTCCTTATCTGGACAACTGGCTCCTCACTGCTACCACCAGGCAACAACTTTTAGAGGCACAAGATTACACCATCACATCCTGTGCTCAACTAGGCATCACAATAAACTTTGAAAAATCTGCCTTGTTGCCCTGTTAATCTATTACATACATAGGAGCAGAGCTAAACACAATTAAAATGATTGTAAAATTGCCTCAGGAAAGAGTTTTCATTATTAGAAAACAGGTGTCGCTTCTCCTGAGGAGCAAAAGAATTCAAGTCAAATATGTTCTTCAAGCTCTAGGGACCATGGCAGCAGCCATTCTTCTAGTTCCCTTAGCACACTTTCACATGAGAATCCTTCAGTGTCTTCTTTTCACACAATGGTCCTTCCAGGAATTACCCATGTCTCACATGATGCTAATTATGGAATCTTGCAAAAGACACCTTTCCTGGTGGATGGTCTCCCCACTAGTTACACAGGGCAGACCTTTCATGGAACCCCATCTGGTCGCCACAGTGACCACAGACGCTTCCTTGATGGGGGGAGGGCATTATCTAGAGAAGACCGTCCAAGGCACTTGGCAACCTCATGAGTACCACTTACACATCAACGTCATGGAGATGAGAACAGTGCTCCTAGCATTGCAAGCTCTTCAAGACTCTCTCCCTGCCAGGACTATTGCAATACAGACAGACAATATGTCAGTGGTTTGGTACATCAACGAACAGAGTGGAACCAGGTCTTACCCCTTGCGCCGAGAGGCCCTCAGACTGTGGCAAGGGACGATTTCCTCCCAACATTTTCTGACAGCAACACATATCCCTGGGACATCAAATGCAACAGCGGACAGGCTCAGAAGGGCTATCCTCATGACTCACGAGTGGTCTCTAAAACAGGAAATTGTGGATCTTATTTTCCACAAATGGGGCCAGCCTTGCTGTGATCTCTTTGCCTCTCCCCTCAACAACAAATGCAGCAGCTATTTCTCCCTTGTTCCTCCTCCAGGTCAGACACCCAGGGATACTCTAGTCCATGATTGGGCTCAGGGACTCCTTTATACATTTCCCCCTTTCCCCTAATTCAGAAAGAAAAATCGTTGGGTTGCAAAATGATCCTCATTGCACCCTATTGGCCTCGACAGATTTGGTTTCTGCTCCTTCACCCCCACCTTCTAGCCCAGCCTTGGATTCTGGACCCAGTACTGGACCTCTTGATTCATCATTCAGGCGGGCTACACCAGTCCCTCCAATCTCTCAAGTTCACAGATTGGTTACTTCACTTCCAATCCTAACCAGGCTCCCCAATATTTCCCTAGCAGTGTGTGATATTATTGTTTCCGCCCATAAGACAAATACAAGGAAAGTCTATGCTAGCAAATGGAAAAGACTATCTTACTGGGCAGAATCTAGGAATTTCTATCCTTTTACAGCTCCGCTACATAAGATTTTGGATTTCTTAACAGAACTGTTTCATTCTGGTGCAGGGGCTGCTATCATTGGAGTACAACTAGCTGCCATTTCAAATTTTCACGTTGGAGTTTCTAACTCCAGCATAATGTCTCTCAAACTCTGTAAGGCCTTCATGAGTGGTACATCTCTACTTAGACCCCCAGTGAAAGAGCCCCTTCCACCTTGGGATCTCAATTTGGTTCTGGCCTCCTTGATACTGCCACCCTTTGAACCAGCAGTTTCATGTTCCATGAAATTTTTCTCTTGGAAAACTCTCTTCTTAATTGTTATTACTTCTGCCAGACGTGTTTCAGAACTTCATGCACTATGTGATCACCCTCCATATCTAGTTTTTCACAAAGACAGAGTTTCTCTAAGAACCAACACATCTTTTCTACCTAAAGTTTGTTCAGAACACAATTTGAATCAATCCATTGAACTTCCTGTCTTTTTTCCTAATCATTCCAACAAGGCAGAATAAAGATTACACCAATTGGATGTGCATAGACAACTGCATTTCTATCTCCATAGAACTAAAGAGATGAGAAAATCAGATCAGTTGTCCCTTTCATTTGCTAACAACAAACAAAGCCTTCCAGTTTGTAAAGTAACATTGTCAAAATGGTTATTAGATACCATAGCCCATACCTACCATTTGTGACAAAAAAGATCTTCCAGCAAAACCCAAAGGTCATTCAACCAGGTCAGTAGCTACTTTGGTAGTGTTTCAGTCTAGATTGTCCATAGATTCAATTTGTGCAGCAGCTACGTGGGTAGATCCTCATACATTCATTTCTCATTACAAAGTAGATATGTTATCCCGGGGCAGGGCTTCCTTTGGTTCCACGGTTCTGAAGAGTCTGTTCCAATGAGCCACCCAGGATTGAGGTGCCTAGGGACACTGTCCAATCCAACAAGAATGAAGGCGAGATTGGACAGCTTAACATGAAGAAGTTATGTACCTACCATAATGTTTCATGTTAGTTGTCCATCTCGCCTTCCTTCTTGCGTCTCTCCCTCCTGCCCCCTTCCTCGAGGATTGAGAGGAGTTTCTCAATGGTTTCACTGGCTAATTTGTTTTATTAGTTGCTTCCCAAGCAAACCATGGCAATTAACTGTATATCCAGGTTTATTAATGGATTATCTTCTATAATTATGTGTAGTGTGAGCTATCTCAAATGAGATCTGGGTAGCTGACACTGGGCATTCTGGGATAAGAGGTAGCCTCAAGCCAGTAAAGAGCTCTCAAGCTATAGTAAGTGGCTGAGTCAGAGCCGAGGATTGGCTCCAAACCCATCCAGCAAGAAGGAATGTAAGATGAAGGAGAACTAACATGGAACGCTATGGCAGGTACACAACTTCTTTTTACAGAATCTTGTCTGTGACAAGAGTCTAGTTCTCAGAGTGACCTGTCCAATGTTCCTGTTCCAGAGGACATTCAGTAAGCAATCCCTGTTCCTGATCAGATCCCTGAGACTCCTCAAGCAGAACATCCTCAGTGACTGTCCCTTTTGCTAAACCCAGTCCAAGCTATTATGTTATGAGATCATGTCGCATCTCAAAACATTGTGCCAGCTGCACTTCAACCTGGACATAACTGTTTTCTTAGTATCTATATTATCGCATGCCTATTAAAATGTCATTGTTTATATATGAGACAGCTTTGTAAAGAGGGAGGATGTGTATCATTGTGTGTGATATACCTTTAAGACGCATTCCAGTCAGTGGGTATGTGCATGTAAGCACTGAGCACGTCCAAGCAAGAGTGCCATTTTCAGTGAGCAGCCAGAGCGAGAGCATGCTAGTATGTAGTCAGATTAAGTTCAATGTTCCTGCTACCCATCCTGATGTGTTTGCATGCAATAAACTTAAATTAACACCCAATCCTCATAGTCCTCTTAATGCACACAAGATGGAGCTACAGGACACATATATACATATATAAATATATATCAAGCTTAGGGAATATTATATACACAAGTTTTACTCCAAAATGTTTAAAATGCAGTACAACCAATTTAATGAAGATTATTTATTTATTTGTATTTGTTTACCGTGATAGTCCAACTGGACACAAGTCCTTTTTCAGCGGAGGGCCAGGGAGAAAAGCTCCACTGAAAGTTACATATAGATAACATGGTATACAGACTAGACAGTATCATTTTACAGTGGCAAATGGTATTAGCATGACAAGTACAATGGAAGATTTGTTAAGGTTTAAGTATATACGTATACAAACAGCATACAAGAATACTAGGTAAAAGAACACTTAGAATACAGTTTATCTGACACTAGAGTTATGATCAAAAAAGAAATGAAAAATTTGTTGGTAAATCCTGGATTTAGTTGGGGTTTTGGCAAGGACAGAGCCAGTGAGATTTTAGATGCGATTTAAGAGCAGACTTGAAAAGATGGCTAGGGAGGGTAGTAATGTTAGTTAGTAGGTTGTTCCAGAGCTTGGATATGGCATAGGAGAACAGTGCTTCCCCTGCAGAGTTTTTGGCTTTGGTGACTTGGAGCAGATTTTTGTTGCAGGAGAGTAGGGGTCTGGAGGAATGGTGGGGCTGAGAAGTGTGTGAAGAGCTAGGGTACTGAGAGGATGGTTAACAAGCTTATGAGCAAAGGTGAGTTGGTTTAGGTGAAGGAGTTGAGGGAGCTCAAGCCAGTCTAGGTCCCTAAGGGGGAGACAGTGGTAGTTGTGGTATGTGGCGCAGGTGGCAAATTTTGCTATTTTATTGTAGCAGACTTCGAGCTTGTTTAGGTCAAATTGTCTAAGGGTTGTAAGTATGGTTGATGCATAGAGTAGGGTGGATATAAGTTGGGAATTGGCGATAGAAATCTTAGCTGGTTTGGTGAGATATTGGTGGTTTCTGTATAGGGCACTCAGTTTCTGGTGAACTTTTTTATTGTTTGAGATATGTGGGTGTCAAATTTGAGGAGGTTGTCTATCTGTATGCCAAGTAGTTTGGTGCGGGGAGTTGGTGATATGAAGGTATTATCCTTGGCTTGGATATTGAAATGAGAGGTGTTTATGGTGGTTTTGGTGGGTTGGAATATGAGGAGTTTGGTCTTTTTTGGGTTGAGGAGGAGCTGAGCATTAGATAGCCAGCTTTCAATGGAGGAAAAGGATTCTTGTGTGATCTGTTGGAGTTCTGTTAGTGTCTGAGCTGAGCAGATGAGGGTAGAGTCATTGGCATACTGTATGAGGGAGGCATGTTTGGTGGCAATGTGTAGGTTGTTTGTGAAGAGGGAAAAGAGAAGGGGACAAGGATGGAGACTTGGGGAACTCCAAGGGTAAGAGGGAGGGAAGGGGATATACTATTGTCCCAGACAACTGATTGCTGGCGGCCATGTAGGTAGCTATGGTACCAGTTTGTGGCTGAAGTGGAGAAGGAAAGGTTTGAAAGAGTAGAGAGTAGTAGGTTGTGAGAGACTATGTCAAAGGCTTTAGATAGATCGAGAAATATGGCAGAGGAGAGGAGGCCATTGTTTTTGTGCTGAAGGATAGTATTTGTGAAAGAGATCAGAGCTGTAGTCGTACTGTGGTGTGGTCTGAAACCGTGCTGGGTATTGGTGAGGAGGTTGTTGTTTAGGAGATATTTGGAGACCTGTGAGTTGATGCATTTTTTGAGCATCTTGGAAAGAGGGGACAGGATGGCAATGGGGTGGTAGTTTGAGAGGTCAGTGGAGGGGGCCACTTTGTGCAGGGGAATGATGTGGGATATTTTCCATAGTGTGGGTACATATGATTCAGATATGAAGTGGCTTATTAATATGGAGATTGGATAGTCTAGGACATCAGCTGCTATTTTTAGGTATTCAGCGGGCAGGTTGTTGGCTGCAAGTCTAGTGGGTTTTAGTTTAGTTAGGAGTTTTCTTATGCAGGAGGTGGGTACTGTAGAGAAGATGAAGGAAGGGGAGGGGTGGATTTTGGTTGGCAGTGGGAGAGTAGATGTAGGGAAGTGTTTTTTGGTTAGGGATAGTACGGTTTCTGTGAAATGTGTATTGAAGGAGTCAGCTATGCTATTGGTGGAGAGAGGGGTGGTTGGTAGGGGGGGGGGGTGTTTACTTTTCCTGGAGAGAGAATAGAGTTAATAGGTTCATAGGTTCATACTAGGCTATCTGCCCAAGGGCATTTATAAGCCTAGCCCATAGTTATTTGACTTTCGCCACCCCTTTAGTTTGAAGAAAACTATGCCTATTATTTTGCTGTGCCTCTGTCAAGCAGTGACACTGAAGTAATCCCTGGGGTATATCTGCGATCTCCCATCCATTGGTCAAGATTCCTCTTGAACAAAGCCAGCGAGGTGCTTTGCCTCACATGTACCGGGATTTTGTTCCACAGCATAGGGAGTCTCTGGGTGATGAATCTGTCCCTCCAGCACGTTCTATTAATAACTGTGTCAAGGTTTAAATCTCCCGCCCTTGTGGTTCTGAGGGATCTAGATTTTTTGAGGTGAAGCATATTCATCAAATCTGGGTTTGACATGGCCTTATATGTCAGGCACAGGTCACCTTTGAGCAAGCAGTATGCGACTGAATAGAGCTGGAGTTCTTTCAGTCGGGCAGCATAAGACATATTTTTGAGACCCTTTATCCTTTTGGTGAGGAACTTTTGGGGCCTTTCCAGCTGCTGCAGGTGTCGGGTCAGATACATTCCGAATGGGGCATTGTACTCAATCATAGGTCTAATGAGTGATGAGTACAGGGGGATGATGACCTCCCTTGATCCAGATGTGAATCCCTTCATGATCAGGTGGGCAATGTAGAAGGTTTTCCTAACTACTTTGGCAACATGAGTGTCAAACGAAAGGTTACTGTCAACCTGGGTCCCCAGATCCCTGATGACTTCTTCTGTGCTCAGTGGATTGCCACCTATATGGTAGCTAGGGGTAATTTTGTTTTTCCCGAAGGGTATGACTATGCATTTCTTGGCGTTTAACTTTAGGCCATGGCTTTGGCACCAGTTATCCATTTCTGTGAGGCCCTTCTGAAGGATATCTGTGTCAGATGTGTTTTCGACTATGGCGCCCAGTTTGCAGTCATCTGCAAACTTTGTTAGCCATAACCCTCCTGTGTTTGCTTGTACTTCAGAAAAGTAGATGCCAAACAAGAGTGGTCCCAGGACTGATCCCTGTGGGACACCACTTGTGACAGGCTTTGAGTCTGACACGGCTCCAGCAACTCGGACCCTGTGGGTTCTGTCACTTAGCCAGTTTGCAACCCATCTTGTGATGTATGGGTTTACATTCAAGCTGATGAGTTTTTCGATGATACCTGAGTGGGGTATTGTGTCGAAGGCCTTTGCCAGGTCGAGGTAGGCTGTATGGACTGCCTTGCCCTCATCAATGGCCTTGGTGACTGTTTCGAAAAAGTCAACCAAGTTTAAAAGACATGATCTGCCTTTGACAAAGCCAAACTGGGTTGGATCCAAAGTCTGCAAGTTCCCTATGTCTTTATTTATGAGTTCTATTATGATCCTCTCCATGGCTTTGCAGATAAGGCTTGTCAAGCTAATGGGACGGTAATTTCCAGGGTTGGTGGAGGCACCGCCCTTGTGAAGTGGGACCACAGTCGCCGGGAGCCACTCCTTGGGTACGTATCCTGAGGTGAGGCTAAGATTAAACAGCTGTCCTAACTGCGGGTTTAATTCCTCATTGAGTTCGTGGAGCACACAGCCAGGGACACCATCCGGTCCCATGGATGCTGTGTTTTTTGCCTTGGAGAGAGCAGTTCTCACCTGGGCATTGGAGATGTTTGGGGGGCTACAATCCTCTGGTATAGATATCTCTCCTTTTTGGGAGGGGAGAAGTTTGCACTGAACCTGTCAGCCAGTATGTTGGCAATGTGTGTAGGTTCAGTAATCTTCACATCATTTTGAACTAATTCTGAGCATATCTGGGAGTTTCCTCCTAGGTTTCTAACATAGCTAAAGAAGGCCTTATGATTGTCTTTTGAGTCCTTGGCGATTTTTCTCTCAAAATTTGCCTTGGATGATTTTATGAGAGCTCTTAGTTTTTTACTTATAATGATCAAAGGTGTCTTACCTTTCAAGGATTTTGTTCTATCTTGTAGTAGCTTCCTCCTTTTGTTGTAGAGCTTGTCTATGGCTGGGGTCCACCAGACTGGACGCTTGCCTTTGGTACAAAGAGTCTTTGTTTTGTTTGGGATTGCCTGATCCATGCAGTCCTGTAGGTGCTGGTAGAAGGCATTTGTAAGTGATTCAGTGGTTTGAGTAATGTTTACCACAGGCTCAGGGGCCTTAAAGAAGACCACACTAGTTTTTAGAAGTGTGAAGTCGGCTTTTGAGAAGTTTTTCACTGTGGTCTTTTTTATTTCAGGTGGGGGCGGGATGAGGACCTCCAGCGAGATTAGTTTATGATCTGATCTCACCAGTGAGGGGTATACTTTCGGTGTTGAACATTGTGATCCCATGTTCGTGATGATGAGATCAAGTATGTTTTCTCCTCTTGTGGGGATGGTGACTAGTTGTTCCATGGCATTTGAGTTTATGAACTCCAGGAACCTTTGGGCTAGAGTGTTTGGGCTTGAGTAGTGTTCCCAGTCTATATTAGAGTAGTTGAAGTCACCTAGTATGATGGTGTTTGGAGATACATTTATCCCCTCCAGTGTTTTCAGGAAGGCCATGTGAGGTTCCTGAGTTTGAGAGGGTGGCCTGTAACATGCTACAAATTGCAGAGCAGTCTTGCCTATGGTTAATTGCACCTGGATGGTCTCCGATGCATCGTGCGTTGCCACCAACCTTGAGGTGCGTGTGTCCTTTATGAATATGGACACCCCCCCTGTTTTCTTGGTGTTGTCCGGATTTTGGGGCCGGAACGCATGATATGAGGTGAAACCTGATAGTGCTGGGGTGCTCTCAGGAGCCTTGAACCAGGTTTCTGTCACAGCACAGACATCGATGTTCTCCATACTGAGAAGGGCCTCGAGTGCGTGCATCTTGAGATTGAGACTTCTGGCACTGAGCAGCATTACCCTTAGTTTTTTTCCTTTTTTGTGTTCTAGGTTGGTAGGTTTAGAATTTGAGCCTTGCCTAAAAAAGGCATTATGGGGGTGGCAAGAGCCTTTGCCAATATCCGGAAGCCCAGGGGTGACAGGTGCAAGCCGTCCCTTGCGAAGCAGCGTGGCTTGTCCAGCATGTCATCCCAGGCAGACAGACATTGGATCCCCTTTGAATGACACCAGAATTTAAGCCAATTATTAAAGCTGATCATCTTATCAATGTATTGTGGCATCATTCTAGGTGAAGGTAGGATACTGCTCAAGGTCAGAGTCATAGTGAACTAGAATTGCTTAGGGTTGTTATGGGAAGAGTTTAGAGATGTCTGATAGAAAAAGGCTTTGTCTGATTTTATTTGCTTTTTGACCTTATTTCACAGTTCAAGGAAGAGTTGTCTATCTGATGGGTTTTTGATTTTGTGCCAGCATTCCTATGTTTTATCCCTGGCTTTCATAAGGCCCAAGGTGTTCTTTTGTCGCCAGGGGGAGTTTTTTGTTCTGATTTTGTTTTTTCTTTGGGGGGTGTGGGTGTTAAGGATGTTGAGGAAAGTACTGCTTAAAGAAATGAACTGCTTCATTTAGGTGGATGTATTTTAGAGGTGCCCAGTTAATTTTTTGAAGGGAGGAGATGAAGGAGATGGGGTTAAAATTAGTTTTAATGTGGACAAATTTGTAGATAATGGGTTTGCTATTTTTTATGTGCTGTCATAGTAGGAAAGTAGGGGAATGGTCACTGAGGGAGTCAGGTAGACAGCCTGACAGGTAAGAGTTGGGGGTTTTGTTTACTAAGATCCAGTCAAGAGTGGCGTGATTTTTAGGGTTTTTATTTATCCTTGTGGGGGATTGTATTAGCTATGAGAAACCATGAAGATTTAGGTGGAGTGCTGGGTGTTTGCTATTGCAGGATAGCCAATCCATGTTAAAATCTACAAGGAAGACAGTTTCTTGGGATAGGGAGAGATGTGACCAAAGCAGGAGGTTTTCTATGGGAGGAATATTTTGGCCTGGTGGGAAGTAGCCAAAATGTTGATTGTTTTCTTAGGGTTTATTTTGATGGAGGTGTATAGGATTTCTTCCTTGTCAAACTGGGGGGCTGATTTGGTGAGAATTTGTATATTGAGGTGGTGTTTGTACATTAGTGCCACACCACCTCTTTTCCTGGATAGTCTGTCCTTGTGGAGGATGTTATATCTGGGTGGAAGTATTTCCTCATTTATGATGTGCAGTTTAAGCCAGGTTTCTGTTAGGAGAAGGATGTCAGGGGGGTACAGGTTTATGTGGACTTTGAGGTCTTGGACTTTATTACAGATACTTCTAATGTTGAGAGACATTATAAGGAGGTCATTAGGTTTTCTGTTAGTGCTTAGGGTGGTGGGGTTTTTTGGTAGGGGGTTTGTGGGTGGGTTGGTGAGTTCGGGGCCAGGATTGGGGTGCACATCTCCACTGAGAATGAGTTTGGAGAGAGCGCTGAATATATGTTTTATATATGTGTTGAAAAGTTTGTTGCATTGAATGGATAGTTTGTGGTAAGGGTAGGGAGTCTGATACTTCAGAGGTA
Source organism: Protopterus annectens (assembly GCF_019279795.1). NCBI lineage: Eukaryota > Metazoa > Chordata > Ceratodontiformes > Protopteridae > Protopterus > Protopterus annectens. The sequence goes on along the minus strand of NC_056743.1, from coordinate 488,702,395 downwards.
GTGCTGGCAGTTGATGTTTTGTGGTTTGGGTGATGAAATTATGTAATGGATGTTTGAGGGGGGTTGATGTGAGTGTGGACTGAAACTGGTTGGGGTTTATCACTGTATTACAATGGTAGGACGTAATGTAGGAAAGGAACGTGCAGGTAAGGATTAGAAATGTGTTTGGTAGTGACATGCCTATGTTGGGTGGGTTGCGGTATTAAATGGTGGGTGGTGTAGGGGTGTGGAGATATTTGCGAGGTGTGGATTGATAGGTGGAGTGAGTATGGGAGTGTGTCTAAGGTTGCATTAAATGTGGATGTTGTGGGGGTGGGTGGGATAGATGGGCAGGGAGGGGAGCGCAGTGAGCGTAGCGAACGGAGCTGGGCAATAAACCCCAAGCTAGTGATTGCAGGGTAAGTGTAACACACAGTATAATATTGAATGTGCACTGAACTATATTATTATTTGTGCCCTGAAATATTCTATACTTTAAAGCCAAACTACTGTGAGTAATTTAGCTGGGGGTTTGAAATTGGAATGCAGGAAGTGTGATGGGTGAGGGTTTGCTAAGAGAGTGCAGGAAGGTCTAAGCATTGGCCTGATCGAGTGTGTGCTGCTCCTATTTGTACAAGAAAAGGCTGTAACATACATAGTTACTCTGTAGTTTTACATGTAAAAGTAAAACTAATTGTAGCAGTCGACAGTATCTTTGGGGCTGTACTGTTTCATTCCCGAGTTGCTTATTTCTTGATGGACAGGGGCACACGGGATAACCAAATACATCAAGGGTAGAAACTGTCATGGAGAGAAGGGAATAGAGTTAGGCTAGTTGCATTATAGGGCAGGTAGGTAAGATAATAGAGTTAGATAGGTGAAGAGTGAAAAATAGAGGTACAATTTTTCATAGAAGAGTATGGATAGATAAACTAGGTGTTATTTTAAGACATTGCCAGTTTATGCATTGAACAGTTGCATTCATGTTCAGCTAAACAACAGTAAGGAGATAACAGAATCCCTGTCAACAGTAATGTAGTAGTGTAATATAAATTGTGAAACATCTTGAAATACTGGTAAAGAAAATTTGACAAAGCTAATGTATTTGTCAGATTTTAGACCAATCTATATGAAAACTAACATTACACAAATAGTCATACCAGTAGTCTGATGAAAGCGTTCAAGGAAAAACAAATTCATTAAATTTATAGGAAAAATAATGTGTGCCTTTTGGAAACTGAGAAGAAAATAAATTGAACAACTCAAATTTGAATTTATCTGCAGAGATTATATGTAAATTATATACAGCATTTTCAAAATTTTCTTACCATAGTTTACTAAGCTGTTGCACTGATTTTTATTTTTATATTGTTTCTGAAATGTTTATGTGCATTTTATTTTTTTAAAGAATGTTATGTATTTTAGAATAACAAATACACAAAACCTCTTTTGTGTGTTTACATTTGAAATAGCATTTTCTGCAATTTAAAATGTAATTGAGAGTGTTCTTCTGAATATTACTATCTTTTTAATTATATGGTGAATCCCTGCAAGGTTCATGATTGTCAGGGAGCAATGGATTAAAACAACTCTAGGTCCCAAGGTACACTCTAATGGCTACTTGCAGATAAATGAGGCTGAGCAAGGGAAGGCCTGAACTAGCCTGTCTGAGAAGTATTGTATACCGATGGCAGGAAATGTTAGCCAAACTATGCAGTTAATATTGCAAGTAGGTAGGAATTTTGGGAAGATATCCAAAAGACTTTGTAACGAAAAGAAGTTGCCTATAGTTCGACTGGGGGTATTGAGTAACAAAGGCCACTTTATTTATGTATGAAATGTGGGTGATGAAGTATTGAAATGGAGGGATATAATTAACCTGAAAGACAAAATGGAAGGAATTTTGAAAAAGTTGGGGAAGTGGGCTCTATGATCAGCAGGGTAAATAAGACTATAGTAAGATGGGTGCACTGACAGTCCTACATAACCTCATATGCTTTCCTGTAAAATCGCAGGATGCCATTGTAGTTCAAATACAATAATTGGTAGATAAATCAGTAGGGGATGCTAGAGAGATGAAGATAGCAAAGATTAGATTGTGTATGAGCTAAAAATACTAACCTAGGGACTATCAAATTAACCCAGCTATAATTTAGCTTTCTCCATTACTCTTGATTAAAGAAAGTGTAATAAAGGAAGGAGAAGGGAGATTAGAATCAACTGATCTGAGGAGACAGTTGAGGACAGAATATTTTGTAAGACTGCTAATGTAGAACAAGTATTGGGGGGAGGTAAATTGCAGCATGATTAATAAAAGAGAAACATGAAGCAGAAGCAGTTTAAACCAGATGAATTACAAGTTAGAAATGGCTACAGAAAGTATAGGAAAGATGTTTATTAAAATAGAAGATATGGGAAACTGGGAAACACAAGCAACTTTTGAAAGCGCAAGGAAATGGTAAAGATCAGTTCTTGATCATTCCAGAGCCTGAATGAGAATAAAGGGTCGATGAGCAGAAATGGTGAAGTTATTACATATTAAATGCAGTATGAGGTAAAACCAGTGAATAAAGAAACAAGGGAAAAGCAAACGTACGTCTCACAAGGTAAATGCGTGGGATTTGGAAAGAGTGACATGTTTGACTTGTAATGATGCTACTGAGATTTGTACTAAGGCATCAAAGAAAGCATTTCAATATGAATGAAGAAGTTAAGAGGGGAATGAAATGGAGGGAGATTTCATGGTGTATTTGCATCTGGCCAAAAGATCTGACAGAATATCCCATGCCATGTTGGTATTATTAATAAGCTGAGTATTTCCAAACATGGTGAGGAGGATAGGCAGTTGGCGTAAAGCTAGAACTCACATAGTTAAGGTGGCTGGGGTAATCTTGGAAAGTAAGAAGTTAATTAGTTGTGTGCCCTGATCTTTGGCCATGTACTTCTCCAACCTCCAGACCAGGAATCAGGAACATTGGTAATTGCGTTTGCATATGACATACTGGACATTAATGTGAAATCTCCCTCGGATACCTATTCATTATAGCAGGAGGCAACCCTCATAAACAAGTGTTGTATGTGAAAAGGGATGAAATTAAATATGAAAGTGTAATATTGTCATATTTGGTTAACAACCTTGTTCCCCAGTGTGTAGTATAGCCAACACCCCATTCCTAGATCATGGAACCTGAGTCAGTAATTCCTTGTCCTTTGTCCACCCTGTAGCAACAGTAATAAGAAAATCCTTTTATTTAGTACAGCATTCTAAAGGCTTATAATTCAGGTCAAAAAAGTCATCCTACAACTGTGTGCAGCCCTAATCAGACCAGTTAGTGAGTACAACTCTCCCCTTCAGTATGCACCTTTCTAAACATACTAAGCAACTGGAAAGGCTACAGAGGTTCTTAACTATATTCTTCATATCCAACTTACCATCAGTCATAATCTGTACCATACTGTATCCAACTACAGAACCCGTTCCATGTCACCCATTGCCCACAAGGAATATCTGAATAAACTGAATTCCCTCCCGATTAAACTATTCCTTCCCTGGGGATTGCAACTACCCTTTTGTTATCTAGGAAAGCTGCACTACCACAGTCCTTAAACTATCTCATCCCAAGTAGGGGGTCAAATATCGTCTCTATTTCTCACAAATATAACTTGGTAGTTGCCCTATCATTGATCATATTTAATCACCACTCAGTACTAACCAATATGAGGATGAAAACTGACCTGCTAATAAATCCTTCTATCTTTAGAGATTATTTAAGGGTGACTTGATTAAACATACCTAGCCCTTAATGACATAGCCCTAAAAACTGCTACATTCTTGCATAGTTTTATTGCTCACTTAAATGCTTACAGTAAGGCATCTTCCTTATACATAAATGTAATACTAAGTTCAGGAGCAACCCCATGCAATGAATGCAAATATCATCAATCGATACAATACAACACTCGCCTTTAGTGCAGAAGGCTGTGTTTTTTTCCCATAGTAGTTAGATCAGTTGCTGACACTGCAGTGCAACATAAGGCAAGTGCTGAACTTCTGAGTGTGCCACCCTTTGGATGTAACATTAAACCGAGGCACCTTCTGCTTGAGTTGGTGGTAGCTCAGTTGGATGTAAAAGATCCCATGGCACCTATCAAAAAGAGGAGGGGAAGTTCTCTGATACCCTGACCAAATTTCCCCAAGTAGTATAAATGCCACCTCTGATCTCCCCTGTAAAGATGCTGCTAGTGTAGTGGGATTAAACTGGTTGAAGGATAAATGGAAAATTTAATAAAATTAATAAGGTTATTTCTATGAAAATAAACTAAATTCTACAACTGCTAAAATGACTTCAGAAAGATAAGCAAGGACATAAGGGAATAATCACATCCTCCAAAGAAAAATATGAAATGAAAATTGTAAAGGACAACCACAATTTTTTTTCCAAATATGTATGCAATACTCATTACTAAACTGAGATACTACATAACATACTCCCTTATCCCCAGAGGACAAAGCCACCATATTAGTTGATTTAATTCAGACTTCATACTTGTATCTCCTGTTAACCTTTCCCTGCATATTTCCATATCCACCCCTTAGATCACCTTGCAGCAAGTCCTGAAGATACTGCCCAGGGCCAAGAACTCATCTTCACGGGTCTAGACAACATGCTAGGCAGTTTTTTTATCACCAAGGCACAGCCTTACAGACTTGCTACTAAATCTGTTAAGTCTCTTCCTCTCCACTGGATTCATACCTGAGGTGTGAAGAACTGCTGTAATAATCCCACATCAAAATAGAGGACCCCCCCAACTAATTCTGGAAAATATAGACCTATAGGCTTAACAAGCCTTGTGTAAAGTAAGAGTGCATCATTATTGAACATATCAATGAAATTACAGGTCTGCAGTCCTTTGACACATGACAGTTTGAATTTGTTAAAAGTGGATCCCGCCTGCTAAACTTATCGGACTTTTTTGTGGACAAGTTACTAATGCACTGCTTGTAGGTGAATTGATACACATTCCTTACCTCAACCTGGCAAAGACCTTTGACTCCATCCTGCATTTTGATATAATCAACAATCTAATCAGTCTAAATATAAACCCTTATGGAACCTAGTGAATAGTTAAACTGTCCAACTGTCAATACCCATTCTGTTAGCATTAGTTGCATGTTCAAATGGAAAAGGGTTATTATTGGTGTCTCCTGAGGGATAAGTCCGTGTCATTTGTGTTTACATCTCTGATATCAAAGGCATGCGCCAGACCAAGTTTGCAGATGACTGCAAACACACAGCTATCAGTGACTCTCCAGCTCATTCTCAGACTCTCCAGAAGGCATAAATTGTACGCACAAATCGTGCTAGGTCCATAGCACCAAATCCCCTGTAATATAGTATAGTGTAGTGTCTTTTGTCCAGTATGGGTGCCCATATACCTACAACATAGATGACAAACCTTTGAAAATTAGCACAGTTATTATGGTCCTGGTCGTATTGACAATGAGCTATTCCTTGTCTATCATGTATCTACTGTCATTTGGAAATCCGACTGTCTTGTCAGACTGATTACAGGGCTATAGCTTCTAAGTGAAGGAAAATTATTATCACTTTATCTTTTCCTCCCTCATCAGACACATTATAGAATATAATGCCCCTCTTAGTATTAACTCGTCTAAACATATGACTCAACTTGAAAGACCCCAGTGTTTCCTCATTAAGAAAATGAAGGGTATGTCTTTCATGTACTATATAGGCCAACTTAAGGCACTTTCTCTCCTGTTTGTTACAGATTTTTGAGGGGGGTTCACCTTTGCTTTCTCTACAAAGCCTCAAATGATCCAGCCCTGAACAGCCACCTACACATTGATAAAACTCAAAACACCTTAAATACCCACTGAAAAGAATTAAAGTTCTACTGCAAAAACAAGACCTTACAATGTGATAGATATTTCTGTCAAACAATTCTTGTTCTGTGGAATAGATTTCTGATAAATGTAAAAGGAGGAGTATGCCTTACCCTCTTCAAACACAACTTTGATGAATAAATGAGAAATCGTAAATTCACTGCTGATCTGACTTATCATACCCTCTCTGTAATGGGAAGAAATGAGGCAGTAGTTACTGGGTACTCAGGAAATGGGCTATTAAGACTAAGCAACATGTCATGGGGTGTGGATAAAATGGGATTTTGAGACCAAGCTACAAAAGATGTATCTGAATAACAGTGTGCTTTGAACATATGAACCTAATAATGTTGGCCTAAACTTTCTAAGCAGCCAGTAAAGGATTAAAGTCATCATCTTCTTTCAGCTGCTCCCATTAGGGGTCACCACAGCGGATCATCTGTTTCCATTTCTTCCTGTCCTCTGCATCTTGCTCTGTCACAACAACCACCTATATGTCCTCTCTCACCACATCCATAAACCTTATCTTAGGCCTTCCTCTTTTCCTGTTACCTGGCAGCTTCATCCTTAGCATCTTTTTCCCAATATACTCTGCATCCCTCCTCAGCACATGTCCAAACCAACATAGTCTTGCCTCTCTGGCTTTGTCTCCAAATCTTCCAACCTGGGCTGACCCTCTAATATACTTGTTCCTAATCCTGTCCACCCTTGTCACACCCAGTGCAAATCTTAACATCTTTAACTCTGCCATGTCCAGCTCTGACTCCTGCCTTTTTGTCAATGCCACTGTCTCCAACCCATATAACACAGCTGGTCTCTACCCTCCTGTAGACTTTCCCTTTCACTCTTACTCGTCTTTCATAAATCACTCCTGACACTCTTCTCCACCCACTCCATCCTGCCTGTGCTCTCTTCTTCACCTCTCTTCCAAAGCTTAAAGTCCTATCACTTTAATCAAGCTGTTAAAGACTCTTGCGGTGTATCTTTAGTATGTGTGCTGCACCATTCAGTATCCTCCTTGGTGATCCCTATCTTCACAAGTCAAATTACGTTTCTTATATGGCACTCAGTTACCATATTATTTCATTGCTTTAAAGTGCTTTCTTGTCATTTTTCCTGAGTTTCAGATGTAGAGCTAATTCTTCCACTTGCCTTACAGTTACATTGCTTTAAAATGGTTTTGTCATTGTTTCCTACAGCTTTTCTGTGTTTCAAAGTTTCAGCTAGGTGTGGAGGTCATCTTAAGGGTAGTATAATAAATTCTGGGGACAGGAGAGTAACTGTTGCAGTTTCTAAGAAGTTAGGACTATGGGTTTGATCTATTGCTGTTATTTTCATTGTTTCACTTTCCCTGGCTGTTTTCTAATCAGCAGGGCTGTACTTTGGACCGAGTGGCTGGAAAATATGTACTCCATAGAAAGACATTTTCATTAATACCCAATGTAATCCATCCTCCCACTTTTGAATCTTGTCAGTATTTGGGACTTCTGGTATGTACAGCAGTAGAAAGTTGTGCCTCTGGTATGCGCAGCTTTGTCATGTTATGCTACTGGTGTGTACAGCTGTGTCATATGCTACTAGTGTGTACATGTGTGTCATGTGCTATTGTGTGTACAGCTGCATCGTGCTGCTGGTGTGTACAGCTGCATCATGCTGCTGGTGTGTACAGCTGCATCATGTTGTGCTGCTGGTGTGTACAGCTGTGTTATGTTGTGCTGTTGGTATGTACAGCTGTGTCATGTTGTGCTGCTGGTGTGTACAGCTGCATCATGTGCTGCTGGTGTGTAGAGCTGTGCCATGTTGTGCTGCTGGTGTGTAGAGCTGTGCCATGTTGTGCTGCTGGTGTGTAGAGCTGTGCCATGTTGTGCTGCTGGTGTGTAGAGCTGTGCCATGTTGTGCTGCTGGTGTGTACAGCTGTGTCATGTTGTGCTAGTGGTTTGTACAACTGTGTCATGTTGTGCTACTGGTAAGTGCAGGCATGAGCAGCTGAGTAATGAGTTGTATTGTACACCTAGTATTCAATAAGCAGCCCATAGCTGTTCTACATGGCTCAGCCCCATACAGTTAATTAATATCCCTATGCTGTGCTTCTCACAATGGCATATTAATGCAAATTCTCCCATTTACTAGATCTACAATAACTAAATTAACTTGCCTAACATCCAGTAACTATCTCAAACTATAGAATTGTGTGAATTAAATTATACTTCTCTCTATAGAACAAATTCAACTTTACAACTCCCTGAATAGTTATGCTGGCTCAACTTGCTTCTTCAATACTGCTAAATACACAGCACTTGTTATACTTGGGCATTATAGCAACTGCCTTATGCTCACTCATAGTGAACTCTTAATCGGCACAGTTAACTCTGAGAGAGAGGGAAACATTTCCAAAATATGGAAGGCTTGGTCTCAGAAAAACATAGACTGTGTGCTTCCCATATGTGTATGGAAAGCACTAAACTCCACTGTGATCCACACTGCAGTGTAATGTGCTGAGGCTATAAGAAAGTCCTTACAAAAATCTTTTAGTCCCATGAGGATTAGGTCTCCGCTAAAATCAAAAATGGCATCCCATTCAGATACACTTACCACAGAGAGTGATTAAGAGCCAGACAGTGTCAAATCCAGCACACCTGACCAATCCACAAACAAAGATGTTTTTGTGGTAAATGACTTCATAGTGAGACTGATTGCCCACTCACAAGGGTGAGAAAGAATGTGTGACGGTGAGTTTTATTTTTGGTACCAGGATCTCAGATGTTTTAAGGGCCCTTAGGACCCTTTCACTAAATAATTATGTCTGTGATATGGCTGCTGTACCAATTAGGTTGAACAACATGGGGCACAGAACCCCAAGAGATATACAGAAAGAAATATCCAATCTTTTGATACATGTCACAAATTCAGGCAGGTTTCCCATCTTGAGAGGAATCCTTCCTTCTCCAAGAAAGATGTCTACGTACAAATAAAAGAGAACTGGTTTCAACAATTGGTTAAATGCTTGGTGTCATTCTAGGGGAATCCTTTGTGTGTTTGAATGGAAGGAGATGCTCAACAGTCCTCTATGCTTTGCAAAGGATAGCCTGCACCTCTTGTTTGAAGGCTTGCCTGTACTGGCTAAAGGCTTTGCTGCCCCAATTTTGCCATTTTAAGCAGAGTACAGCTAATGAACATTCCAGTGCAGTCACCATATCAAAACCAAAACATGATCACATTAAGGTGGCTTAGTTTGGTGGCAGAAATCTAAACAGTAAGTTTGTCTGAACTTGAGGTTGTCCTGCATTTGAATTGCATCCATGTCTGTGTAATCACTGATGCTTGGTTTAAAAGTCTATAAAGTACTCCCTTCTAAACCTCTCAGCACAAGAAATCTGGACAAAGGCTAAAATAATGGGTGGACAAGGGACCAAAAATAGAGACAGATTTTAAATATTGCTCTTTTAAACATATGAAATTACTAGAATATCAGGATTTGTGTTAGCGTGCATTTTTGAAGTCTGAAACTCAAATATATGCTATTATTTAGTGACTTCAATCTTCAGTGATTTGCCAAAAAAAAAAAGACAAATTTTATGACAAACTGAACAAAAATATGATGGAAAAATATGGACATTCTGCGAAAATCTGGACAGTTGAGAGGTATGCTCCCTCTATACCTGGGTGGGTGCCTACTGTGCCTTCAGACCCAGTGGCGACTTTGGCAGTTAGGGTTGCCACCTATCCAATATTTTTGCAGATTATCCAGAAATCAGAATGACTGACCAGTAATTTGGAATGCACTACACAAACTTCAGCACACTGTTTAGCAGGACAAATTGTTAACATGCAATCTATGACAAACTTTTTTTAAAAAAAACATTGTTAACCTGATGCCTGTTTTTATCTTTAATAAAAAAGCAAGAAAAATGAAGATAGTCTGCTTGTACTGACACTTTTATATTTATATCTAAAAACAGGAGTGGAAGTGGTTGGAATGGGTGAGAAAATGGGAGAAGAGAGTTAGGGCTATGGGTGGTACAAGGGGTTTGTTTGTCCCCAGTTTTTGCCATTGAGAAAGGCATCAACTCTAGTAGTGAGTGTGTATCCATATTTGTTATGGAGTATGCCACGAGATGAACCTATTGAACTCCATAGCATGCTAAACAGTACCAATAGTCAGTTTATTGCCTATTAAAAAAATACTTGCCATGTCCTCTGGAATTCATGTAATGTTACTAAATCTACTTGATAATCATCATATAAATAAAAAATGCCATTATTCTGGAAAATTTTAACTGCCCCTTCAATAAAGTGGATTCCCTATACTTTCAATGTAGGAAACGTACAAAAGTTTTTGGATTAATAAATAAGTCTATGGATCAAGATGTAATATTCTTAACCTAGTACTTAAAAGTACAACTACATCATGCACAAATCCTTTGGTTCCTTCTTTCCCAATTAAGTTGGATCACAAGGTAATAATTCCTTCATAATCTCTAAATCTACTGCAATCAGTGTGTTAGATTTCAAGGATCTTGGATGTACAAATCTCATCAAATTCTAAGATAAAGTGTTGAAACTCACTCATAGCAGCAACTTTACCCCAGACAATGACACAGAGCAGATAGGATCACAAAGGAGTTTTACACCCTGTTAGAAAAATGTATAGAACTGGTAAGTCCCAACCAGATCCACATATAATATAGAATTTGAAAGAGAATTACCCTGGTGGTCCACCAGCATGCAAAATATCTACAAAAAAAAGTTAAAAGGCCATCAAATTTTACAGTAGATCAAAGACCCTCAAGTCAAAGATAATATTGGAAACTGACTACATACTTGAAAAATATTAATCCTGATAAAGCAGCCCATGAACTTAGGTTAGCATTTGAAACCAAGGAAAATTACAAATCCTTCTTCAGTTATGTCAGGAAGTAAAGAGACAATATCCAACTTTCACCAATGTCATACAAAATGGCACCAGGTATTCAGAGTCTGTGGACATTTTCAATATCCTAAATAAATTCAATACAAATGTTACTAAGGAGATGACTATCCAAAGATGTCTTATCCTAGAATTTCTCAACTCCTACTATCATTACTAAAGAACATGTATTGAAAGTGCTGTCCATGGCCATAGGAACTTCCTCCTTGACCTTATAATACACTGGGATTTTTAATAATAGTACCAGCCATGTCCTGGCAGAGTTACTCCAACTGTTCACTCTGAGCCTACCCTTAGGCTCTGCCATGGAGGTATGGTGTACAGTAGTGATGATGCCTCTGCATTAGGCTGGTTCTACAATGGTCCTAGGGGATTAAAGGCCCATCAACCTGATGAGGCTCATTTGCAGGGCAATATAACATATTGCAACTGATGTGATAAACTTTGACATTAAAATTCTCATCAAGCTAGACATGCAGCGGTTTTGCTTTGTAAAAGATATATTCCTTCCGAATTAATCTGGTGAGCTTCTTTGAAAGGGCAGCACAAACTGTGGATAGAAATCATGCTGTCCACATGGCATCTCCCATAGTAACATAATTAGTACACTTAATGAATTACAAACAGATTTCTATGTGGTAAGGTGGAAGCCAGTTGGCCAAAATACAAGAGTCCACCTATGTGTGGGTGGCAGGTACAGCATCACAGAGTATGAATGTAACCAGTGGAACCTCTTTTATTCAGTACTTACATTTCTGACATCAAGATCTCTCACAAAGTCTGCAGAAGGCTGCAAACTGGGAGTCTTTGTCAAATCTCCCTCTGATGTCCAAACTCTCTAGAAAGAACTTACCCTCATAAATACTTGGTATACTGTAAATGGAATCAGGTTAAATGATAAAAAGTTGAGCATTGTCACAATGGTTGACAAAACCTCAACACTCCTGTATACAGCATAGATAATACCCCACTTCGAAATGAGAATGTAGACAGGGAATTTGGGTTGATAATTTACTCTCATTTGTTCACAACCGTAGTAAAAAAAAATCCTTCTACATAACTCGGCTAATTGCCAAATGTGTATTTTCCAGATATGAATATTTTTGTCCCATTATATTTTGCACTAATTAGGCCAATTATTGACTACAATACCTCATTTGGGATGTACCTCACTAAATGTATTGAACAAATTAGAACAATCCCAGAATTTCCTAATTAAGATCCTCATGGTCTTAGATGCCCTAATCTAAAAGAAAAAAACTAGAAGTGCTATACCTTTATTAAGTATCATGCAAAATCTTTAGAGGAGATGCCTTGCCGTCCATGCCTTTGGGGGCCCTGGTGATCCTGGGTTTCTTGTACTTAAGCTAGTCAAATAGTTGCACATTGTCAGATGATTAGTAAAACATGGTTTGAAGCCAGGTTCATTACACAGCACCACCCCTACCCCAGTAAAAAAAAATCCCCTTGCTAATCGAGCAGTGTGATGCAACATCTTCCCTCTAATGGGAACTGGATAATCAGATGGGTATTTTAAATTCATCAGGGGCCTTGACTGGCTTAGCCCTCTTAGAAAGGGAGGAGGTACAGTCTAAGGGTTATTGGTAACTGCAAAGTGTAATGGTTGCAAGACTTTTGTCTTCAGTTTACCTATGATTCCTGGGAGTCACACCATTAATAACAGTTTTCTAGACTTAAGTAACATGATGCACAAAAAAAAAAAGCAGTAACGTTGGCCTTAGTCATATTATATCCTGACAATGATATAACAGCTAGCCAGCTTCCAAAGCTTCATCGCACCTTCCATGTGTTCAAACCATTGGGCAGCTCAAGCTGAGCTGCCTAAAATCACAGGTTTGAGCACCAAGCCATCATTGCTTTCCTGCCATTGACGAAAGTGCTCCTGTGCAGGCTTTCGAGGATCGACGGTTGGCTTGTGCTCTTCCTTTGCTGAGGAGATAAGTTCCCCTTGGGGGAAACATTCCACATAAAAAGCAATATCATTGTTTAAACATATTTTCTGTTTTAATATACTGTCACAAGACTTAATAGTAATTTTAAATGGGAGTGCACTTTTTTCCTGTTGGTTTAAAAGTTGTGTAAAGTAGTTGAAAGCACTTTTCTCTGTGAAGAAATTATTTGTTTTAATATTTGCGGCTGGCAAATTGTATTAAAATGCTTTTTAGTGTGTTTTTATGTAAAAAAAAAATTAATTTTAATAACTTTAAATTTTTACTGGCTTATTCTTCTAGTTTTCCCTATGAAATAGGCACCACTCTCGGCTTGAACATAAAACAACCTACTGGTCCCACAGTCTATCCTTCTTCCAGTAAAAAAAGAAGTTAAGCAAACAGTCTTTACCACCACAGGAGGATAGCAACTTGCCTCAGCCACAGGTAGACGACTGTGCTATGGCTAAATCTTTTATGGTAAAAAAAGACAGATGCCTCTTTTTCTGAAGAAATTCAAGAATATGAAACTGAACCATCAGATCAATGGACAGATGCAGGGTTTTCTCCGTAGATTTCTGATTCAGACTCAAAGGAGATCAGAGTATTTGATTCTCCCTGTGGGGGTTTCTTTTTCTCTGAGACTATTTCCAGAATGTGCCAATGTTTTCAGTAGGAGAACAGAGAGGTTTATCAATCTCTCAGAAAATACTACTAGCTGTTACAGATGGAATTTCCAGAATCTTCACCCATTCCACCAGTGCTGTCAGCTTTGAAGAATGTGCAGTTCCATGCCTGCAATTTTCATGACATTCTGTCTGCTGCCCCTAGAAAAGCAGTTTGATTGCATAAAGTTTCTCAGTTTTTTTAAGTTTTTATACACTCATTCCATGCCAGACCCAGAAGCTATAGCTTTAGTTAATCCTACTGCTGCTAAGCATTTAGTGAATTCCAACCATACTGTTTCTGACAAGGATGACAAAATAATTGATAAGCATCGAAAACTATGATTCTGCAGCTTTGATTGTCAAGACTTTTGAATTATGCTCACTAAATGTGAAAGTATGAGGAATGTTTGATGTCCTTCCATATCACTGTTGCAGTATTCTTGCACTAGGGATCCCCTGCCAAGGGTAGCTCAATGTCTGGCCAGTATACTAAAACCTTAGGATTGCTACTACATGGTATTGTCATGCATATGATCCTCATTCGCAGTGTAGGGCATAATGGTGATGTATGGACATCCCTACCTCAGAACTTCTTTGCCACTAGTCTGAACACTTCTCCATCTTCTGGTTGCCATGCCATTTCAGATAAGTGGCCGATTGGGGTATTATTACCTTTTTATTTTCTTTTGTTGTGAGGTTACATTTCATCCAAAAAAGGAAAATATCAGTGTGGGAGACAGACTCCCCTTAAGGACCATCACAAGCTTTTTTTTTTGTTTGGTGATTCTCACCACCATACATTGTGCCTTATTTGTCAGGCATTTGTGCCTAAAAAACTCTGTAATCATCTCTCCTCTTTATCCATCTGCCTAGAGAAACAGCATCTTAAGTTGTTGGTACAAGGTGCAATGGTAAAATCATCCTGGCTCAAGGATCAGCCATCTGCTAAGATGATGACCAAAAATGTTAGGTCAGATTTGGCTGTTGTACCGCCTTCCCCCAGATCATCCAATCATTCCATTGGATTCCTCTGCCACGATTGCTTCAGACACCAGCATGGATCGAGTGTCATCTTCAGAGAGCTATGCAGATGTTGATGGTGAACTGTGACTGATAATATCCAAGGCACCAAGGGTGTTCAACAGATTCTTGTCAAAGAGGACATTCCTTCTACATTGATTGAGTGCAGGTAAGGGTCCAAACCTCCTAAGATCTTTAGGGCCAACTTCCCCTTGACAAAGAAGCAGTAAACAAAACATATTTCTCCTGCTCCTAAGAATCCTCAGAGTGGCAGGAGTTCAGACAGGGATTCTTTAATGCACTCATAGCCTTGAAGCCCCCACAGGGAGTTTCTGTTCCTTCCCTCTCCTTGGTCTTCTGCTCGTCTCAAGAGTCCGTGGGAGCCAGGACTCTTCTGATGAAGAATTGGACTCTAAAGAAGAATCTTCAGCTCATTCCTCTGATTCCTTCTCTATTAGAAAATGGTTCTGAGAAGAATGACACCATGAGTCCAGATTCTCCCTTTGAAGAGCTTTCCTTTTGGGATACTATTTCTCGGATGACAGATTTTTTTTAAATGTTACTGTACCCAGGTTTCTGATGTACAGAAGAGACATTATGAGCTCTTCCAGATGGTGTCTCCTAAGCCTCCTGTAATCCCTCCTGTCCTTGCTGCCTCACTTTTTTATCAGCTTCTCAGGCTCCTGACTTAGCTCCCAGCTCCTGAAAAAACTGATAGGTTTTATAAGGTGTCTGATGATTGTAAGTTCCTTTGCAATGTCCTCCTCCTGATCCCTCTGCTGTTTCTGTTTTTTTAGACAAACCTTCCATACTGTTGCCTTCCACTAAAATATTCCTTCTGACAAGGGCAGTACGTTGCTGCTACCCTGGCATTTTGGGCTATTAACTGTCAGACCCATATGACCAGGTATGTTTTAACTCTTCTCTCCCAGGCCATTCAGGTTATTTCAGACCTTCCTGATTCTGAAGGGAAGGCCTTGGCCCTCTCTTTGTTGGGATCATCTTCTCAAGTAGCTCATCATTCTATTAAATGTAGTTATTAGGCAGCTGATGCTTCTTTTAAAGCTGCTGCCTTTACTTCTGTGTTATGACCTTATTCTTGGCCTTCTCTCCTCTTCAGCCTTTGCCTGATGATATTAACGTTAAATTGATGGATGCTCCTCTTGATAGCAAAAATATCTCTGGTTCTGCTGCGGCTGAGTTTGTCATTGCAAGAGAAGGCTAAGGATTTGCAGGAACTAAAACATATTTTTGTTTCCCTTGTTCCCAAATTTAAAGGAATTATTCTTCCAAGCCTGCCTTTGTACATACAGTCTTGCCCTCCTCCCTAAGGTAAAAAGTGTTCTAGAAGTGCTCCTCCTGCTAAATACACTCAGAATCCCACAGCTCAGAAGCCTCCTTTTATCAGACAAACCAGTCTGGGTGTTTCATCCAGGAACAAGGAGGTCATAACATTCCTGTACTCCTCCCTTATCAAACTCATTATTGAGTACAATGCCCTCTTCAGCATGTACCTTACCTAGCACATGCGACCGCTGCAGACCACAGAGGCTCCTGACCAGGGAAAAGCAGGGTCTCAAACACCTATCCTATACAGATAGGCTAATAGCCTTGTCCCTCTACTCAGTCTCATACAGACTGCTCAGAGGTGACCTGTGTGTGGCATACAAGGTCATCTCAGACCCAGCCTTAATGGAGTTGCTGCATATCTGCAAGTCAAACTTCACTCATGCAACCCACATGCAAGACTTTAACCTGGTCTGTGACATTAATAAAATTTGGTGGTGGGATAGATTTGTGTCCCAAACACACTACATCTGTGGAATAGACTCCCTCTCCATGTCAAGCAGAGTACATCTCTAGCCCTCTTGAGAGGAACCTGGGCGACTGTATGGGAAGCAGAAAATAACCCCCTGGGATCCCAACTGTATCCCTTATGGACACGGGAGACAGGTGCTGACTTTGAGGAAACCTGGGCAAAATTCTTGGCTAGGCTTATAAGGGCCTCCGGGCCAATAGCCTAATATCATCCTCTTAACCTATATTTAGATGACTTGCTTATCTTTGCAAAGTCTTTTTCAAAGTGTCAGGAATCTCTCATTTAGGTAAGAGATCTCTTGTACAAGCTGGGTTTCCAAAGAGCACTCAAAAGCCTTGTTTGATTTCTTCACACATGATTGTGTTCCTGGGGTGTCTGCTAGACACCATAGTTCAAAGAGATTTTCTTTTAAAGGAAAAAAAAATAGATTTATA